>NC_083439.1:41422588-41523223 GCF_020745735.1 Hemiscyllium ocellatum | reverse complement strand
CTCACCCCCCTCCCTCCCTCTCTCTCTCGCCACCTCCCTCTCTCTCTCGCCCCCTCCTTCTCTCTAAACACCTCCCTCCCTCTCCCTCGCCCCCTCCCTCTCTCTCTATCGCCCTCTCTCTCTCGCCCTCTCACACACCCATCTCTCCTTTGTGCCTTTCCTCTCTCTCACCATCTCTCTGTCTCTACCCTCCTCTCTCTCTCTCTCTCTCTCTCGACCCCTCTCTCTCTCTCTCTCGCACTCTTGCCCCCTCTCTCTCTCTCTCTCACTCTCACTCTCTCACTCCCTCACTCTCTCACTCCCTCTCTCTCTCTATCGCCCTTCTCGCTCTCCACCTCCCTCGGTGTCTCTCTCTTCCCACCTCCCTCTGTTTCCCTCTGACTGAATCTGTCTCCCTCCTGTCCCTCCCTCCCTGTTTCTCTGACATACTCTGTCTCCCTGGTCCTTCCCTCTCCCTCTTACCCAGAGACTGGGGATGTTTGGGGGTGAGGCTGCGTGTCGGGGGTGGGGGTGAGATGTTGGAGGTGGGGAAAATGGGGTAGAGATGGAATTGTGGGAGGGAGACGGCGACGGCATGAGAGAGAAAGAGGGGGAGAGGGAAGAGTGGAGGCAGGTGGAGAAACGGGGGTTAGCGGGGAGGTGTGAGAGAGAGGGGAATGAGGAGAGGGTTGAGAAAGAGAGTGTGTGCTGAAAGAGAGAGAGAGAATTGAGGAGAAAGAGTAGGGGAGAGGTAATGGGGAGGCCAGGTTGGAGTCGTAGGGAACAGAGGGAGTTAACCCCAGCTCCTGAGCTCGGGGCGCGGTGCCCTCCCCTTCCCTGAGGACCAGGACTTGGGGCTGAGTCTGTCTCTCTCCAGCTCAGCTTCTCCAACACTAAGACACACAACAACATCGGTCACTCTGCTGCTCGGCACGCTTTAATCCACATTTTTATTGGTTACAAATGGAAGTGATGGATACAGTCAGTGGGATGGTGCCTTTTCGCACTGGCCCCTGAGTTGTGAGAAACACTGAAATGTTTCCCTGTAACCCCCTGTGGGATAAGGCGGGACAAACCAGCGCTCCCCTCAGTCTGTTACCATAGCGACAGGCTGCTCCATCACTGAAACACTGAACTGAAATGAGAAAATCCCGGATGGTGTGATTAATGAGGGAATTTGATGGATGGTTGGATTTGGGTTAAGGGATATTTCAGCACATTCTTCAGCTGCTGCCTGAACTTAGTCTGGGTCACGGCATAAATCGCGGTGTTTGTGCAGCAACTGAGGAGCTGCAGCATGAAGTCCAATTCCTGCACAAAGGGATCGAGATACACAGACCGATACCCAATATTCCACATCCGGTACCATATAGAAAACAGCATTAACGTTGACCATAACAGGATGAAATTGGCCGAGATCACAAACAGTAAAATGATGGATTTTTTTCGGTTTCTCATTTCTGTGTCAGACTGAGCGTCCCCATTGGTGTGAGCGCGGAGTCTCCTGCGGGCTCTGCTGGTCACTAAAATGTGTCTGACGGTGAGAACATTGAGCAGCAGAATCAGGAGAAATGGGACACCCGGGGTTAGAATGTGGTGGAGGAACTCGATTGTGGCCCAGACACTGGAGACTCCAACAGCCTCTGTTACATCACAAAACCAGGGGAAGTTCACCAGGTAATACCGAGCCGTGGGCATAAAATACCAGAAAATGTTCTTTAAACAGCTCAGCACAGTCACTGCTCCCAGAACCACAGCCGCCGTTTTCTCACTGCAATATTTACTTTTCAGCTTCTGGCAACAAATGGCCACAAACCGATCAAAGGTGAAAGTGACGGTGAACCAGACAGAGCAGTCAGTGGCTGCATAAAGCAGGACAGCGTGGATATTACACACGGGGACGGAGTACCACAGGAAATAAAACTGTTCCTTATAAACAATGGGAATGTGTCTCAGGATCAGGTCGAGGATAATGACCAGGAGATCCGCCGCTGCCATGGCCCCCAGGTAACGTCTGACACATGGAGACAATCCACAATCTTTATAAAGTAGGACGTAGATGGTCACTACGTTAACTGTAAGGAAGGAAAACAAACCCATTATCCATCAGCCTGGAGGCAAAGGGACCCGTTTGATCGGGGACCCAGTGAGATTTTCAAATATGTCCCTGTATTCAGGGATTTATTAAAATAATTGGAGCTGGAATAACAAATGGTAAGGTCAGAATTACTGACAAAAACGTGACATAAATCACAAGAACCCCTCCCTCCCCAAACACACAGAGACACATCGATAAGGACAAATGGTTTCTAGAACATTCCCACACATTCAATCACTCGAGAGCAGACACAGGTCACTCCTTCCCAGTTCCTAATACGGAGGGTGGGAACATTGCTGTCCTGAAGGATTCTCTCCCAGTTTCCTGAAGACAAACGGAGTTTGGGAATTTCTGTATTTTGGTCTAAATTGTGGTCGATCCTGTGTCGTGGAGAAACGTAAACGCAGGGGAAACGTATTCACCCCTTTAACTGCCTGAGGGGCCTTCGGAACAGTGTCTCCTTCTCCCTGGAACGGGATCTCTTCCCTCAGGATCTTATCATTTGTTCAATTTACTGACGTCCGGCCGTTCACAAACGAACAATGTCGGGGACAGAACGTTCTGGGGAATGTCAGTTATAGAATGTCAGGGACAGAACGTTCCGGGGAATGTCAGTTATAGAATGTCAGGGATGAACGTTCCGGGGAATGTCAGTTATAGAATGTCGAGGACAGAACGTTCTGGGGAATGTCAGTGACCGAACTTTCCGGGGAATGTCAGTTATAGAATGTCAGGGACGAACGTTCCGGGGAATGTCAGTTATATCATGTCGGAGACAGAACGTTCCGGGGAATGTCAGTTATAGAATGTCCGGGATGAACGTTCCGGGAAATGTCAGTTATATAATGTCGGGGACAGAACGTTCCGGGGAATGGCAGTTATATAATGTCAGGGACGAACGTTCCGGGAATGTCAGTTATAGAATGTCAGGGCCGAAAGTTCCGGGGAATGTCAGTTATATAATGTCGGGGACAGAACGTTCTGGGGAATGGCAGTTATAGAATGTCAGGGACAGATTGTTCTGTGGAGCTCCGTGACCTGTCCATCACCTTTCCCTCCCCCATCCACCCCACCACCATGATATCCTGTGCACAGGCTACGTATCTGTCCAGTACCGGGAGCTGCACTAACCACATCATTGCATTATCTATAAACCTCAACCAGTCTGACCAGCACAGGGACCTGTGCAGTGATCACCCGTGAATTCATCTGTAATCCAGGAGCAGTTAACCTCCCAGCATTTAGGTCTGTGTACACCACCCCAGTGCATTTCTCAGTAACACTGTGTTAGATCCCTGCCCAGTGTGGGGAAACTAGCAGCCCATGTTGGAAGTGACAGGATGTACAGCTCCCACCCATTCAAAGCTCTATACCCCATTGTGCCATGTCAAGGGGATGCTGTGGGTGTGAACATCACTGCCAGAGAGAGATAGCGGGGGAATCAGTTTAAAAATCACCACATGGGAGGGTTTTAGGGTATAGACAGAGAGGGGGAGACTGAGAGACAGTGTCATGGAAGGATGTGTTCACAGGGTTCAGAATGCTGAAATATAGACACTTCGCTCACATCATGTAATATGAGCCAGTCTTCACAGGAAAGATGGGAAAAAGGGTGTGTGGTCAGATAAGCATTTGTTCTGCATCTTTATAACTGGAATTAGTTTCAACAGAATCTTTTACTCATTGGGCAGATTCCAACAATAATTTATCTTTGTTTGAGTTTCCGTGAGTGTGACAGAGGGATTATCTGCTGAGGCTGAGCTAGTTTCCTGGTGCTATCGTATCGAATTCACCTCATCAACTATCCACCACAGATAAGGGTCACTGTATTCTCTCTTCTCCCTCGCACTCACTGTATATCTGTTATAGCACTGACCACCGGACAAGGCTCTTGCCCCACCACTCCCATTGCCGCATGCAGCACCTTCTCTCTCTCCCCTCTCTGCCCCCTTCTACTACTTGCTCCCTCCCTCTCCTTCCACCCCCTATATTAATAACACCGCAGTGATACAACACTGTGGAATGACTCCCTCCGGACACCTCACCATGTTCTCTCTCTCTCTCTCTGCCCCCCCCACCCCCCTCCGTCACCCCGTCCACTTTATCCCCATATTAATAACACTGCATGGACACAACACTCTGGACCGCCTCTCCTCGGGCACCTCACCATGAAGCTGTCCCCCACCTACACCAGCACTAATAGCAAGGCCACCCACCTCCACCCTTTCTCCCTTCCTTTCTCCCATTCCAGGGGAGACAGCCTGCAATAGGACAGAAAGGGCCAAGCCGGGTGGTGGAATATGCATTCCCTCACCTCTTCCACCCCACCATGTGGGGAGGACCCTGGTGCGAGCCGGAGAGGACCGGGACGCCTCGTGTGAAGTTTCTGAAACATCCACGTCCCACCGACCGAGTAAGGAGCAATGTTCAGTGAAGGGCAATTCTCACTTTAAACCCACTGGCAGCTCCGTTTCCCCCCTGGCACAACTTAGAAGCCATGGCCCTGATGCCATCTCCCTTCTGTGTCGAGCTGGTACAAATGGAATCCCCACGGTCTCGGGGGGCAGTAGGGTAGGCTCACAACACATCGTCACCATCCACCTCCCAGGAACGGAGCACTGAGACTCCCTCCTATACCTCAGATGCTGAAAGTAATCTGTGATATTACCTGCTTTCCTAACTTGTCCTGATATCTTCAACAATCTGTGCTAATATACAGGCAGTGCCCTCTCCTCCTGCAGCCCCTTTATAACGGCACAGCCTGTTTTAAACTGTCTTTCTTTATCTTTCATACCAACGTGCATCACCTCACATTGCTCTGCATTGATCCCTGTCTATCAGCGTGTCACTGTCCTGTTAGAGTTCCACACTGTCCTCCATAGACTTTACAATTCTTGCAGGTTTGGTACCATCTACAAACATTAAGATTGTCATAGTGTCACAGTCCTCATGAAACAACTGAAATCCTGCCCCACACAAAGGAGTGTGAGCAAGTGAAATACTGATATATTCCCATGGACGAGTCGACATGCTGTCAATAGAGCAACAAAAATCCTGACACACGCGAGGCAGAGTAGATGAAATATTGACAAACCACAGAGCAAGAGAAATCCGGATAGGTTCCACTTATCTATATTCATCACGGTATAATGGGATGAAGTTGGAAGTGTGTACTGTACCTTGAAGAGAGTGTGAATGCTTCTCAGTACTGACAGCTTACAAGTATCTGAGATATGAGAGGATGGCAGACCCAGAAACAGTATATTGCTGTAGAGCTGGAGACGGGTTATAAGCAGTTAAGAGAAAGGGGCTCTCAGAGTTGTGAATAGTTGATGTAAAATGTTCACTTTCAGAGTTAAAAAATAAATTGATGTTTTTATTTAATCAGTGGAATTTGGGAGTTCTGTTACTCATATTTTAACACTTTAAGAGGTGAATTGAGCATTTATTTATGTTTAGTTTAAATTACCAGATGGGATCTATGCCGTGTCCTAACAATTACTGTGTGTGTCTGTGTGTCTCTGTGTGGGGCAGGTCTGGCTGTCTCTGTGTTGCTTAAAGTGATGCAATGCCTCCCTCTGCTGGCCTCCCCACGCCACTGCACAGGCATTGGCAGAGGGTGGAAACCAAAAGGGATTCATTCAGAGAGGGAGAGGGAGAGGGCAGCTGCTCACAGCACCATCCAAACTGATATCTTATCCATGTACTGATCTAAATGTCCTTTAAACGGTGTAACTGTCCCTGCTTTCACCACTTCCTCTGGATGTTCTTTCCACACACAAGCCAGATTCCGTCTAAAATAATTACCTCTCATGACTTTTGTAAATCTTTCTCCTCTGACCTTAAAATATCTCTCAGGCTTGAACCCTCGATTCTAGGGAAAAGAAATTGGCCCTTCAGCTTTTCTGTACCCTTCAGATTTTGTAAACTTCCGTATAGTCAAATCCTCAATCTCATACTCTCCAGTGAAAAAATTTCCCATCCTATCCAGCCTCTCCTTATAGCTCGCTCGCTCCTTTCCAAACAACATCCGGGTTAATCTCTTCTGAACCCTCTCCAGCTTAATAATATCAAGGTCAGTTATATCAAAGTGAATAGTCAATGTATTTTCTAAGGGTAGTGGAGACCAAAACTAGAGGACATAGGTTTAAAGTGAGTTGGGAAAAAAAACTACACCTGACCTCAGGAGCAACGTTTTTGAGCAAAGGATGGTGTGTCTATGGAATGAGCGGACAGAATGGCCAGACTGGACACAGTATTCCAGAAGAGCCCTCACCAATGGCCTGCACACCCTCAGCATGATGTCCAAATTTCGATATTGAAAGGTCTGACCAATGAAGACAAGTGTGCACACTATCTATATGAGATGCAAATTTTAAAGAATTAGATCTGATGGCCGAGGTCTCTGTTCTACAACACTGCCAAAGGGCCTGTTTTTAATTGTTTAGGTCTTACTCTTGTTTGATTTACCAAATCCAATACCTCGCATTAATCCAAATTGAACTCCATCTGTCACCCCCTCAGCCCAGCGTGTGATATAATTGCCTCCTCACTCTCCCTGTTTAATTTTAAAATGCCAACCCCTCTCCAGGAGGCCTGCGCGCTCCGGCCTTGATTTTCACAAAGGCTCTGAGCTTGGTTTCCCTTGTGTGGTTGGAGCGAGGAGGGATGGATTGCAGACACAGTCAGTGGGGAGGAGAGGCTGGACAGTAATCAGCGGCCTGGTATCATTTCATGGTTTTAGGAAGAGGTCAGCCACGTACGTTATTGGTGTTTTGGGGCCAGAAATAATGGTCTTTCATTGTCTTTCTTTATTCAGTAATAAATATCTATTTGTGACCCGTCATTGGGCAGAGTATGTCTGCAGGATTTATTTCCCTAATATTGCAGCCTGCAGATAATAGCAGTTAACGATGTTTATGGTTTATCTCGATGGCCCAGTACGTGAACAATCCGATAATTGAGACAAATACCTTGCATTTGTTTAACAATGAAAAACATTTTGTGTAGTTCAGTAATGTTAGCCAGATTATAAGAAACCCTATCCCGAGCTGAAAGCTGGCATGTAAAATGTGACCCAATGTCTGGGAATAGTTTAGATCTTGTGACGTGGGTAGTACCCATGCCTCTGAGCCAGAACCCTGGATTTTATTCCAAATCCTAAACTTCTGTGGTAATGTCCCTAGCTCTGGACCAAACGGTCTGGATTCAAGTCCTACCTGTTGTGAAGGTGTGCCACAGTGTGTCAGAACAGGCTGATGAACAGACACACAGGAGAGTCATGTTGCAGCATTAGGGACTACTGCTGATTGGTGATCATGTCTCTATCTCCAGGCACAAAGTTTCAGGTACAAATCTCACAGAGATGTTTCCTAACACATCTAGACAGACTGATGAAAATGGTGTTAGAATTGTGTCTTGATGGAGAAGGAAGATCTGTCAGTTTTGAATTTCAGAATTTAGGCCCAGGGAAGACTGAGAGCACAGCCATTCTTGTTTGTTGGGTCACATTTCGCAGCAGTTAGCGGTTTATAAAATCATGAACGCCGTGAACAGGGTGAGTAGTCAAGGTTTCTTCCCAGGGTAGGGGCGTCCAAACGTAGAGGCCATTTGTTGAGTGTGAGAGGGGGAAGATTTGGAAGAGACCTTAGCGGCACTATTTCACACAGAGGAATGAGCTACCAGAGGAAGTGGTGGAGGCTGGTCCAATTACAACATTTGAAAGGCTCCTGGATGCTGACAGACCTGCTGAGGTCTTGCAGCAATTTCTGCATTTGTTAAGAAATAAGATGCCTTCATTTTAACACGTACTCTGAATGCATAAACATTGAAACATTTTTAAATGACGCAGGCACATATAAACACATTTCAAATTGATTATTTTCTGCTAAGAAAAAGCAGCAACGGTGCACCTCCACGGAGCAGGGAATGTGATATAGATATAGTTTGGACAATGTTCAATGAAACCTCACATGGTCCAGTTTGGGCGTGGATGATATTATTGTGTGACTCAACGCAGTGCAATCTGCCCGAGAAGGAATGGCCTATACTGCACTCTCTCTCCCTCATTGTTTCTCATCCCAGCAATGTGTGCAAACTCAAAAAAAAGTGTGCCTGAGTAGTCTGAATTGTCACAGTCTCTTTTCCAGGATAAGGAGTCCAAAACAAGAGGTCATTGGTAGTAGGCAAGAGGGGAATAATTTAGAACAAAAGTTAGGGGCAAATATTTCACGCAGAGTGTGATGTGTGTACAGAAACTGCTGTCAGAGGAAGTGGTGATGGCCATACAACTGCACATTTAAAAAGTATCTGAAAGACGAGGGATATTTGCCACATGCTGACAAATGGGACTAGATCAAATTTTGTTATCTGGTCCAAGTGAACAGATTGGATGAACGGATCTGCTTCCATGCTGCATGGCTCTCTGATTCTATAAGAGGGATGAGGAGAAATTCTGAAACGACCTTTCAAGTCAGAATTCTCTTCACTGGAATTTTAACAACCCTCTATGTCCACATTGATCCAAGGCTGAGTTAGTTAAACACTTGACAGGGAACTGTGCCACGGATAATAGGATACAGACAGGAAAGTGGGGTTGAGACCACAACCTGATCAGCTACAATCTTAGTGCCTGGTGGAGAAGGCTCAAAGTGTCTAATGACCCACTCATGCTCCGCAATCTGATGTTCCTGTGTTCCATTCAGCCCCTCAAACCTGCAAGACAGGAGCAATTGGAGGCCACTTACTGCTATCACCTGGTGCACAGAAACATGAAGACCATTCAGCCCCTAAGTATTGTCACACACAGTTTGAAGTGATTTGGGAAATGTAATTTGAAAACCCAAGCTGGGTATGAAAGAGGCCCCTCATCTCTCTTTACAACATCAATAACCAAGAAAATAACATCCACTAAACTTTCAATAATAGAATGCGAGAACAGAGGAAACAGGGGCAGGATGCTGACCCCCCTCAAGCCTGCCTTGCCATTCAGTAAGATCATGGCTGATCTGCTCTCAGTCTGAAATCCTCCTCAATGTCCAAATCTTCATAGCCCTTAACTCTCTGTCAGGTCAAATCCATCTGCCCCTTCTTTAAATACTTTGTCATCTAGCTCTCCTACCATGTTGGAAAGGAGAATTGCTGACATTCAATAACCTCTGTTTGAAATAAGCCCTCCCTGCTCCTCTACCATGACCTGTTGCTATAAACATATGATGAGAACACAAAGTTTCAGAAGAGCGGATGTTTCTTGAAGATTATTCAATGTTCACAATAATGTGTCCCCCTGTCAGCTCCTGAAACAGTCTGTGTCCATGTGCAGCAAGACCCAGTCAACATTCAGGCTTGTGCTGTGGAAGTATATGTAGCAATCATGTAACAGTACTGTGAGATGCTACTTAATTCCACAGGGAACAGAGGAAGTCATTCAGCAACTCAAGCTCGCTTCACAGGAATATGAGGAAACCATTCAGCCCATTGAAACTACTGAACAAGGAGAGGGATAGCCCATTCAGACCCTCCTGTCTATTACACAGGAACCAAGGAGTCCAGTATTATGGACTAGGCCAGAGCCCCTTTAAAATATTTTTAAGTTATAGTTTAAATCCAATCATTATGTTATTATAACAACTGTTTCAGAGGTACTCAATGTTAAGCAAAACAGTTTATTTGAGCACTATCATTAAAATATAATCAAAGTAAGAGAAAATTAGAATAGCAACACGATTCAAAAACTTAACAGAATAGTAGATACAATCCTATTACTAACTAACTGTACCAATATAGTCATATTCATAAACAGAACCACTTGGCAAAACAAAACAAATTCTCACATGCAGTTCTCCAGGACGGGGTAAAAAAGCAGCATCCAGTAAAAAAGGTCAGAGAGAGGAGCAGCCAGGAGATAGTCACTGAAGCTTATAACTCTGTGGAGACTCCAATAGTTTCTGATGTTATTGAGAAACCAAAGCCCAGAGATCCTAATCTGTGAGAGCAGGTCACACCCATTCAGGCTGCATTAAAATAAACCCAAGGCCTCCCCCGCTGTTTACACAGTGGCTTTAACTAACCATCTTGTTAATGATCGTTCAATCTGTCTCTTAACAGAAACCAGGAAAAAAATAACATCTGAAAGCTACAGCATCATCACACTAGTCAGCACATCGAGCTGTTAATCAGGACCCAGGGGTAACCCAGCCAGGCCCTTGGCCCTGTCCAATCGGACGAGGAAGACGCCATTCAGCCCCTTGAGTCCATTATACAGGAACAAGAGGAGGCCATTCAGCTCCTTGATTCACTTACACTGGATCAACGGACGGACATTTAGCCTCTTGAGTCACTGATATATGAACAGGAGGAGGCCATTCTGCCCCATGAGTCGCACAGAGACAGCAGGAGACCATTCAGCAGCTCAACGCTCTTACACAGGGAAGTGAAAAGGGAAGCAAAATGCTTTGTGTGAAATCTCAAGGAGGCACCTTCCATCTCCGAGAAGACAGCATGGTCTTCTCTAAGTAGGGCGGAAGCTGGTGGGAATGCCTACCTGTTTCAGATGGAAGGTATGGTGGCTGCTGTTGGGGATTGTGAACACATGACGCTCAGTACAGGTTCACACACTGACTGCTTATTAATGTGGGGAGAGTTCATTACGGCTTAGAAACAATTAGGAAAGCCATATTAGACTGATGAATGGACTCTCTAATTTCACATAATACTGATCTTGTTCATGTTGACCTTGTCTAGTGCACGTCCTGTGCAATGTAACCTCAATGCTTTACTCTGTCCAAGTCTATTTCCAGCCTACGATCTGTCTGTCCATGCTTACTATGATTTGCCTCCACTACTCATAAATAAAGTGTTTCCCTGTATAGAGGTACACGTGACAATAAATCAAAACAATCAACCCTGGGTAAAGTATGGAATTTCTCACCCTGTCAAAGACTTTCCTGGAAAAAAGTGATTGCAACCAATCCTCCAGTTTCATAGCTGTACAGATTAAACACACAGTTTCTTCGCTCTCATTTCATGATACAAACATTTGTGTCTGTTGTAAGGAAATTATTGCTGACAAAGGAGATCACACCTATAGAGATTGCCGCAAATACTCTCTTGGCAAGGATTCATAACTCCAGGAACATGGCTTCACAGAGATTTTTGAATTAGTAGGCATAGAGAGCAGTAGACATACTCTGTATAGATTTCAGTGAGGCCTTTGATTAGGTTCCACATGATAGGCTGTTCTGGAAGATTCGACGGCATAGAATGCAGGAGAGCAGGCAAATTGGATACACAATTGCCTTGGTGTTAGGAAGGAGAGATTAATAGTGGAAGGATGCTTGTAGGACTGGAGACCTGTAACGTATTTTTTATTCTCTCTCCGGCTGAGGGCATTGCTGGATAGGCAACATGTATTACCCATCATAATTACCCACAGGGCAGATAAGAGTCAAACACATTCTTATTGGTCTGGAGTCACGTGCAGGCCAGACCAGGTAAGGATGGAGTTTTCCTTCCATGAAGAATTTTAGTGAAATGGTGAGAATATCAGGGGTTAGTTATGGGCCAATACTGTTTGTTATTTCTTATCAACGATAGGAATGAGATTGTAACAACCATGATGATTAAATTTGGAGATGAGACTAAAATATTCAGCGTCGTGGACAGTAAGGAAGGTTATCATAATATGCAGCAAGACCCTGATCAACTGGGGAAGTGGGCCCAGAACTGGCAAATGGAGTTTCACATAGATAGGTGTGAGGTCTTGTATTTTGGAAAGTCAAATCAAGATAGGTGTTTCATTATGAATGGGAGGGCCTTAACGGGGGGTAGTGGACAGAGAGACTTTGAAGTTCAGGTTCACGGTTCTCTGAAAATGGAGTCACAAGTAGACAGAAGGCTTTTGGCGCACTGGCCTTCATCAGTCAGGGCACTGAGTAAAGAAGTTGGGAAGTTATGTTCCAGATATACAAGACATTGGTGAGGTCACACTTGAAGTATTGTGTTCAGTTTTTGTCACTTTGTTATAGGAAGGATGTTATTAAACTAGAAAGAATGCACAAGAAATTTACAAGGATGTTGTCACAACCCAATGGTCTGAGTTAAAGGGAGAGTTTGGACATTCTGGGTCTTCTTCTTTAGAGCAGAGGAGACTGTGTGGGGAACTTATAGAGGGATATAAGATCATGATGGGCATGGATATGGTGAATGCTGTCAGTCTTTTTCCAGGGTTTGGAGAATCAAGGACGATAGGACATTAGTTTAAGGTTAGATGGAAGGAGGAAAGGGAACCTGAGGGGCAACGTTTTTACACAGAGGCTGGTACGCAGATGTAAAAGCTGCAAGCGGATGTGTTTGAGGGGGGCACATGAACAACATTTAAAAGGCATTCGGACAAATATATGGATAGGAAAGGGCTCGAAGGATATGTACCGAGTGCAAGGAAATGTGGATCGACATTTACGACGTGGAGGTCGAGCCACTCTGTTAATTAAAGCAAACACCCAGAAAAGCTCACTTTGCCGCGTTATTTGTTAAAATATAATTGACAAAACTCCAACATGCCACTATTTAAAGAAAGATAACAATTTAATTTCTTAACTTTAGTAGTCATTATTAACAACAACTATTCACAAATACAAGATCCCCTTTTCTTAACTGATGTCTATCTGACTCCAACTCGAAAAAAACGCTGTTCCTATAACCCACATCTGAAACATTACATTCAATTAATCTCAAGCCACTGAGTCTCTGCCTCCTCCGCTGTCTTCACTCTTCCAACTGCTGATATCCATGAGTCATCTTCCTTTGTTTTTAACTGCAACTAGGTTTTACATGACAAGGTATCTTAGAGAGTGTTTTAGGTGGCCAGTTACCTCTCCGGCTCTACAGCAGTTGCTCTGCTGTTCAATGACAGTTACTCTCCATCTAGATTTCAAAGTGCCTGGTGCCTATACTTCTCACGACACATTAAATTCTCATAATTTGATTATTTCCACGTGTCAGAACAATGATATTCAAATACCATTGTCTTCTGGTATCCTGGGCATTATTTAAACTAATTCTTATCAAAACAGCAACCAAAACTCAGGTATCCATTTACCAGACAATTGTTACATTTGGAAAACCCTGACCATTAGCTGGCAGTTCTGGCTGCACATTATATTCAGCAAAATCAGTTCTGTCTGAAAGTGACCAGACCTGCTTTCAGCTGCAGAACACCTTCCCCCCATCCCCCACCTCCGTCCTTTTCAGGAAAAAGAAATGAAAGATCAGAATGAAAAGATGGCTTCATTTCTTTTCCTGTAATTCTGAATCCCAAAACTACGAAATGCAAAAGTAATTAATCTAAGTTATACCTTTCATATTAATTCTGCACACATATGTAACATTGCAATATTCAAATGTAATCTGCACTTTTTCCTGAAAAACTGCGATAACACTTCTGCTATCACAATTGTACGGCCCACAACATGGATATTTTGGCAGTTAAAAGTCGATAACGTCAGACTCCAATGAAATATTTACATATTTTAGTCATTAAACCTTTCAAAAAATGCAAAAGGATTGTAGTTTTATACATTCATCTCCGACAACCCGTTTTTCACATAAACAATCATGTATTGTCAGGCCAGTACCAAACTCAATAATCATCTTTCAATAGTGGAGCATTTTCTTTCCGGTGGATGTTCGGATTCTTTTTGACAGATAGCCAATTGGCCATTCCATTCCATTATCATGTTCCTGCATCAGTATCTCTCCAACCCCTATATTGCTAACAACAATCGCAACTTTGAAGTGTTTCAAAATATTTGGTGTAGCTAAAACTGGTGCGGTAGTTAATGCTGATTTTGAATTCTCAAATGCCTGCTGGAATTGTTCTATACACCAAAATTTTGCATCTTTTTTTTAGTAAATCCATCAGCAGTTCCACAACACTGCTAAAGTTTTGAACAAAGTTCCAATGGAATCCACTCAGTCCCAAAAATCGAAGCTTCTTTCATCGAGGATAGTTGTGGAAATATCTCAAAGCCCTTCGTCTTTGTGTTCCATGAGGTCAACCTTCCATGTCCACTGTAATGTCCCAAGAACGTCACCTCTGCCTTCACAAATTCTGTTTTCTTTTCATTTATTATCAGTTTTCCTTCTTGTAATCATCCAATGACCTCTGCCAACTGTAACATGTAATCTTTCCACGACTTGCTGAAGATCACTGCATCTAACAGATAAACTGCACAATTTGTTAACCTGGCCACAACTCTGTTCATGAATCTTTGGAATGTGGCTGGTGCATTAGTCAATCCAAAGAACATCACTTTGAATTGATGAAACCCATTTAAGGTTACAAATGCAGAAACTTCTTTCACTTTCTCTGATAAAGTTGCCTGCCAAGAACCATGTGGTAAGTCCAACTTTGTGATGTGTGTGGCTTGTCAAACTTTACGCATGTAGTCTGTGAATATTGGTATTGGATAGGAGTCTGATTTTGTTTCAGCTTTGACCTTCTGATAGTTCACACAAAATCGCTGAGCCCCATCAGGTTTGGGAACTAACAGAATTAGCGTACTCCACTCACTCTGACTCGGTTCAATGATATATTAATTGAGCATTGCATCCACTTCCTTCTGGGCCTCAGTGGCTTTGTGAGCATTAAGCCTGCAGGGGTGTTGTTTATCAGAACAGCATTCTCTACTTCCACCCCATACACAAAAGTGTAAGTCCTCCCATCTTGGTTCTGCAAATGTCCTCATACTGCTGCAATGAATAATCCAACTTGTTTCATTGCTCTTGCAACAGATAGCTCGCTATCCTATCACACTCCTCAAGGACTTCCTTGTTTTTTAAAGACCTTTGCATCACATCAAACCTCATGACATTTGTTTTTGATCCCTCACTCTGTGAGGCAGTATCTAACAGCTGTTTCCCCAGTTCCTTATCCCAATATTAGTAAGATTACAACGTATTCACATGACATACCTGCTACCTTTTTTTATATCCAGCATCTTTACCACATAGTATACCTGACTCTACTCTTTCTCCATTTGGAAAGGAACACTAAACCTGGCTTTGAAGGGATTTCGTACCACTGGTGACATCCCTACAGGAAAAAAACATCAAGATTTCATAGTTTTTACCTGCCACTTGCTTCATTGTATGCTGTGCCCTCGTCAGGTGCTGGTTAGCTAACTCACATACTCTATTTAATCTCTCCCTCACCTCAGATACATAATCCAAGTGAGAGATCTCTGACTTCTGTCCTGTTAATTTCACTTTAGTTAATTCCAAAATACCTCTCACTTCATGTCCGAATACTAACTCAAAGGGAGTAAACTGAGTAGATCGTGACATCTCTAACGGTAAACAATTTAATGGGACGCCTTTATCCCAATCATTTGGCCAACCCTGACAGTATGCTGTTACATGGTCTTCAGCGTCTGATGCCAACTTTCCAAAGCTCGCTGCGATTCAGAATGGGACGCACTTGATTTGAAGTGCTGTATTTCGAAGCTATCCATGATTTTCTTAAACAGCTGAATGGTAAAATGACTCCCTTGGACTGACAGAAACTCTCTGGGTAGCCCGCGCTGAGTAATGAAAGCTACCAACCCCTCCAACACCCCTTTTGTCTGAACACTCTGTAATGGAATTGCCTCTGGTAATCTGACAGCCACATCCATTATGGTCAGCAAATATTGGTTTCCACTTTTATTTTTGAAAGGGGGCCTACACAACTAATCATAACCTACGTGAAAGGTCCGTCGAACGCAAGAATTGGCATCAAAGGTCCTGGTTTTAGTCCTGCCTGTGGTTTACCTACCATTCGGCACGTATGATACATATGGCAAAAAGTAACCACGTCCTTGTGAATTCCAGGTCAATAGAAATGCTTTTGCACCTTAGCCTGAGTCTTCCCGGGGACATCCTGCAGGTATATCTAGATAACCTCCTGCAGGTAGTTCATGTGATACCGTAACACTTCCTGTCTGTATGCGACCGCCAACACAATCTGTCTAACTTTGGTCCATTTCTCCTCTGCATTAACATGCCGTGGTCTCCATTTTCATTTCGGATTCTATCTTTAAGCTGCTAACGCTCAACAACATATTCTGATTTCTTTTCTGAGTATGCATTAATTTATGTAAATTTCTGTTGTAATGCCATTAGCCTTTCAGGACTAAACACCTCTGCCTGACCCTCTGCCTGATCAGGTTTTTCCTGCACTACTACATGAACAGCGGGCCAGTTAATGACATTTCCGCTCCTTTGTCTTTCTCTTTACTTTTTGCTTCTTGCTGTAACCTATGACAGTGAGATCTTGTTATAACGCAGTCTGGAAAATGCCTGTGTATTTGTTTTTCAACTCTGCAATTCCCTAGTCTTCCTTTCACTTCTCCATCACAAAAGGTGTCCCTCCCACCTTGGATCCTGCTAAATTATTCTCAAGAATAAAACCGTATTTCTGAAACTGACAGTCTGTCACTCACTCCCACTGTTACGCCCCCAATCTTGATTTGGATCTCCAACCTGATCTTACACAGGGGAGCACTACATTTCTGTCCCCATTACACAAATGATCACTCTCTCAGGTACCATGTCATAAGAGTGCAAACGCTTTCATCACTTACTTTTAGAGGCTGAGAGAATGTGAGGATTAGAGGTGCTAGAGATCACAGCTGAAAGGTGTGGTGCTGGAAAAGCACAGCAGGTCAGGCAGCAGCCGAGGAGCAGGAGAATACGTGTTTCAGGCATCACCCCTTCATAAGGAAACTGAGGGATGGGGGGAAAATGTTCTGAGAGATACGTAGATGGGTGGGGGTGGAGTTTGCGGAAGATAGCTTGGAAGGCGATAGGTAGATGTAGGTGGGGAGTGATGGTGATAGGTCAGAGGGCAGGGTGAAGCAGATAGGTGGTAGGACAGGTGGGACCCTCCAAACACACGGCATCAACGTCGACTTGACCAGTTTCCAACTCCCCCCTCTCCCAACCTCATCCCTTCAACTCAGCATTGCCTTCTTCAACTCTCCTGGCTGTCCACCTTCCTTCCCAGATGTCAACTGCACCCTCCTCTCCGACCCATGACGATCACTCACAGCTTCATTTTCTTATCGCCTTCCCACTGACTTGCCCCCCAGCCTCATCTCTCTCCTCCTATTTATATTTTACCCTCTTCTCCTCCCCTCCTCGCCACTTTCCAGATGAAGGGCTTGTGCCTGATATGTCGATGTTCAGATGCTGCCTGATCTGTTGTGCTTTTCCAGCGCCAGAACTTTTGAATATTAGAGACTGAGCAGATCGCGTATCTCACAAAATTATACATTGTTATCCTTCTCATCTGTTCTTCCTGAGTAAACTTTCCCCACAGAAGTGAGTTCTTTATAGAGATCAGGTACTAACTCCATATCCAGCTCCTTTTACAATCAGGGTCCCCTCAACACTCTGCTCCTGGGTTAAGTGTAGCTTGGGAAGCTGTTCCTGGAAAACCCGAGGTGGATACAGCAGATCCCTTTCCCTACACATACTCATTCCATGGTTTCAGAGCTTCCCCTGTCTGCAGCCTCTGCTCCATTTGATGTTGATGTTACACACCCAGATGCTGTAACTACAGTCCCCATGCTCCATCCAAAGTTGGGTCACCAAATCCTCTGGTCTCACTGAATGTCTGAGGCAGCTCACAGCACAAGCCCCAGCAAACCATCCCCAGCAACTCCACTAACTTTTCAATTACAGGAGTCAGTCAGAAACCCCTTGGCTACAAGTGTTGTGGGCCAGACCAGATCCACGCCAAAATATTTTAAGAAGGCCAATTAGACCCAAACCTTTCCTTATTTTAAAGAGAGATGTGAAGTGTGCTTTCCAGTAATGTTGTGACTGGTCAAGGCACTCGACATTAAGCCAAATATAATCTATTCATATGCTTTAGTTAAAATACAATCAAAAAGAACATTTTGGGATAGCTTGTATGTTGGAACAGTTACTCAAACAGTAGATACCGTACCTTCTTGGTATACACTGCTTGGCACAAAGATAAATTGAAATACAGATTCCTACATGCAGTTTTTTGATCTAGGAAAAATCAACATCAACAACCATCTCAGAGAGAAAAGCAGCTAGTGATCATGTATTGAAACTTCTAACCCTGCTGGGATCTCCAACAGCGTCTGAATGCTGCAGCCAAAAACAAAACGAGTTAACCAGGTCTGGGAGAGCTGGCCACTGCCCTTCCATTGTTACCACCGTTTTAATAAAACCTAAAGGCCTCCTCAGTTATTTACTTAAACTGTTTTCAGACAGCAGTTCCGCACTTCTGCCTTTAAAACCTCTCTTCAAAAACAAACAAGAGAAAATAACATTTTTATAGTGATAGTATCTTCACAACTCCACCTTTAATAAAATGATCTATCAATATACAAAGATGGATTCATGTTAGATCTCCTTATCTTTCTCTATTAGTAGCAGGTAGATAGGATAGTGAAGAAGGCGCTTGGTATGCTTTCTCTTATTGGTCATAGTATTGACTACTGTTGGAATATTGCATGCAATTCTGGTCTCCTTCCTATCGGAAAGATGTTGTGAAACTTGAAAAGGTCCAGAAAAGATTTACAAGGATGTTGCCAGGACTGGAGGATTTGAGCTATAGGGAGAGGCTGAACAGGCTGGAGCTGTCTTCCCTGTAGCGTCGAAGGCTGAGGGGTGACCGTATAGATGTTCACAAAATTATGAGGGGCATGGATAGGACAAATAGGCAAAGTCTTTCCCTGGGGTCGGGGAGTCCAGAACTAGAGGGTATAGGTTTAGGGTGAGAGGGGAAAGATAGAAAAGAGACCTAAGGGGCAACTTTTTTCTTGCAGGGCATGGTACGTGTATGGAATGAGCTTCCAGAGGTTTTGGTGGAGGCTTGTACAATTGCAACATTTAAGAATCAATTGGGTGGGTGTATGAATAGGAAGGGTTTGGAGGGATTTGGACCGTGTGCTGGCAGGTGGGACAAGTTTGGGTTGGGATATCTGGTCGGCATGGACTGGTTGGACTGAAGTGTCTGTTTCCATGCTGTACAGCTCTATGACTCTGTGATTCTATGACTGCAATGCATATATATATATATATATATATATATATATATATAATATTGACTTTGAGCATATAAATGTTTACAACGAAATTCGAATTCAGTCATTTTATTCCTGCCACAGAATGCCTTTGTCTTTCTTCATCCAAGTCCCCACAATGTGTTGAAACTTTCGTTTTCTCATCCTGTCAACTTTATAATTTCAATTTGAATGGCAGCAATAATAAGTTCAATTGAAACAGACTGTTTTTTTTGCCTGAATGTCTCCAAAAGCTTTAAGGGGTCAAGATCAGTGAAAAAGATTTGTCTCCAGGAATGTTATTCGCAATTTAAATGCTGAAATGTTGTAACGCCAACACCAAGCTCAAGGCTTCCTTCCCCATTGTGGAATAAATCTGTTGATGTTTCCACTGGACACTCTAACCACACATTACATAATGGAGCACTTCTCATCTCTCCAACAGTCCTTCTGAATGACCTGACTCCTCATGTCTCAGAATAAAAGAATTCCATTCTTCTGTACCTCTTAATGCTGAAAACCCTTGACCTGCTACTCCTGGCCTTGGCCAGTAAACCTTACTCTCACAGATATATATTTTAAGAAGATCTAGCGCATTCTTCTCAATCTCTCACAGAAACCAAACTTTGATTTCTGAACTAAATTATCATCATCAGCCATTTCAGCTTCTAGTCTTGCCATCGTTACTCTCTGCTCTTCCATTCGAGTTCTCATCACTCCAGGAAGTGAACTGTTGAACTTCTCCAAAATAAGAATCTCTCTAAGAGTGCCATAGCTTTTCTCTGTTTTTAATGCCCTTCCCCACCTTTCAAAATTACTTTGTTTGATTCTTTCAAACTCAATGTACGCTAAACGAGGGAGCTTTTTTTTTAGATTCCAGAAACGCTGTCTGTAGCTTCTGGTCCAAGCTCATATGCCCTTCAGATGGCGTTCTTCACCTGCTCATACTGGCCAGATACCCCCAGTGATCGCGATGCAAATACCTACCAGCTCTGGGTGGATCAACTAAATCCACATGTTAACTGATCACTGCATTTGTTTAGCCACTTTCTCAAATGAAATTAAAATGTCTTCCCCATCCTTCTCATCAAATTTAGACAATGCCTGAGCGTATTTAAACAAAACCCCATCAGGCCTTTGGCTACGAAAGGATTGCTCATCCTTACTATCTTCCTCATTCAATCTACTGTCTGTCTTCATCTCCACCTTCTATGTCAACTTTCCTCTCTAATTACTAACTTTTGAAGTTGAAACTCTCTGGTTTTCTTCTCTCTCTTTCTCTCTTTCTTTTTCGTTTCCTTTTCTTTTATTTCTACTTCTCATTTTAATTTAACTGGTTTCAATTTCTTCTCATGTTCAAGGTGCTTCATTTCAAATTGAATTCGAGCCATTTCCAAAGAGTCTGATGGTGGTTCCACCAAATGTAATTGCCGAGCTATAGCTGTAGTTATCTCTCATTTTCTCACAGACAAACACAACCCCAACTCCAGCTTGTCTGCCAATTCCTAAAGCTTTGCCTTCGTTACCTTTTGTATAACACCCAACTTCACTTCTTCCACACCCAGAGAACTCTCAGTGACTGAAAGAATCTTTATACACAAAACACGTTTTAAACCAACCGAATTCAACATCTGGAACAACTACCATACGCGACTTTTGAACCCAATAGTCTCCATTGCATACTCTCCAGTGTCTGCATGAGAGTATTCTGGATGCTCTGGTTTACTCCCACAATCTAGAGATGTGCACATCAGGTGAATTGTTTGTAGTTTTCAGGGATGTGTGGGTTAGATGCCTTAGTTGGGGTAAATATGTCATAATAGGGCAAAGAAATGGTTCTGGGTAGGTCACTCCTCGGAGGGTCGGTGTGGACTTGTTGGGTCAAATGGCCTGTTTGCACATTGTAGGGATTGTAATTCAAACCCAATTTGGTGTTATTGATTTAGAACCAGACAAGAGTCCACAGTTAGACCAACCAGACTGCCTCAAATTATTTCAAGAAGGTAGCTTGAATGCCAACATTTTCTTATTTTAAAGTTGGATGCGAAGTGGGATTTCCAGATGTGATGCTACTTGCCAAACCACTCACCATTAATTAAAACGCAATATATTTAAACACTCTAATGAAAAGCCATACAAAATGAAGAGGATTTTAGAATAACTTAACTATTGGAAACCTTAACTAAATAATGGATACAGTACCTTTTACAAATGAACTGTTCCAATATACTAACATCACCTAAACACACTCCATGGTAAAAAGGAGCATTCAGACATACAGTTCTCCAATCCAGGAGGAAACAGCATCAAGTGAAGCTTCAGAGAGAATAGCAGTTAAGGATAATTTACTAAAGCTTCCAACCCTTCTGGGACACAAGCACCTGGTGACTTACAGCTATAAGGAAAAAAACTAGAAAGCTTGGTCTGTGCGAGCTGGCCATTGTTACTACTATTTATTAAAACCCAAAAAGTCTCATAAGTTATTGACTTGAGCCGTTTTCAGTAGGCAGTTTGGCACTTAAGACCTCTTGTTTAAAAAAGAGAAAATAACCTTTTTTAAAAAAAAAGTGACAGCATTGTCACACAATTTAGACGCCTGGTCCTTTACTCAATGGGCTTCTTCATGTTACTGATTGCAAGGTCACCTGAGAGGGACAAATACAGGTACAGACCAAGTTACAAGGATGTGTCTCATAACTTCTGAAACACGCCTGTCCATGGGCCATCACATGGGACATACCGGGAAGTGAAAAATAGCCTGACACACACCATTTCACTGTTTCTGAGCTACACAATATCAGCACTCGATACAAAAAAAAAGCTAAAACCCAAGGCAAGGGAAAGATACAGAGGGACAGAGATTCACAGTAAAGACAGAAACAGACAATTAATTAACTTGGAGGAGGTTGTGGAAATTTGGGGAAAAAGACAGCAGTAGGACTAACTGGAGAAGTGAGATCTTCGAGAGTAAAATTACAAGAATGAGAACATTGAACAAAGGCATTGTCAGATCAGTGGAAATAGTTTGTTACATCAAATTCTGAATCTGCTTCACAGAACACCACAAGCAACATAAACTGGGCCAAGATGACAGCCCAGCATGGAGAGCTGTGCAGACCCTGCTAGTGCGTTGCTCAGTAAACTGCACTATCTGCCCAGCATGGAGAGCATATGCTAACTATACTCGCATCAGATTACTGTTTCCAATGGGAAGGTTAGCTCTCTCTGCGTGTGTGTGTGTGTGTGTGTGTGTGTGTTCATCAGAGTGAGAGAGATAGAGAGTACGTGTGTGTGTTGAATGCCAAACTCATTGTTTGAGAAGGAGCGCACATGGAGGAAATTATTTTAACTACAAACAACTGTCAGGCTTTTGGGTAATCGACAGAGAGAGAACGAGAGAATTTTCATGGACAGATGAGGTAAAGTGTTTGAAAATGTTCAAATAAAGACATTGCCAGACACAATAGCAATATATATCCGCGTGCACATGAATGACAGATGGATGGGAGGTTGGTGTGAGTTCGAATTAGATTTGCTTCAACAGGTTTGAAGCCGGGAGCGTCAGCAGCAGATTATTAACTTCATTAAGACTGTATTTTATAACTCAAGGTTCAAACAGGAGATGGAATAAGCCGGTGAGATACATTGTGGAGTGGTGAGTATTTCAAGTTAGAAATGGACAGGGCATGGTGTCAGGAATCAGCTCATGATCAAAGGGATCACCCACAGTTGTGACTTGTCTGCTTCAGCCGCAGATATTGACCAGGGAGGGGATGGAAACAGTGGAAGGAAGGAGAGTTTGTAACCAGAACAGTAGACAGTGACCTCCATGCTCTTAATATTTAAATAACAAAGGCAAAGATACAATACATTGCGGTTATCTGCTGAAACTGAGTAGGTCAACACAAAGACCCATGAGTAACACTGCCAGAGCAGAGGGAGGCAGTAATTGAACACTTTCATTGATGTAGTTAGTAGTGGTCTGTAGAGTAAATATCTGGATTCAGAGTTTCAACAGGAACAATAATATTGGGTGAAAGTGTAGAATATATGAAAGAACAGTAATACAGCCATAACTAGTTTACAGAAAAAAAATGGACAGTGACACTTACCAGGAACACCAACGATAACCAGGAAAGGATAATAAAAATATTGAATAATGCGAAGAGCGTAATAGATCTGCAACGATAAGGACAACTAATCAAATGCAGAAAGATACCAAACATAATCAGATAAACTCCTGTCTATTGTTGGAATATTCCAGTCGAATGTTCTGAGATTCTGATCCATTGTTGCAACATTCCAGTCTCAGATTCTGATCTCTCCTCCCCCTCTCTCTGGATCTCCTGATCCCTGTCAGTGCTGTCGGTGATGGTCCCGCTCATGTTATGGGATAACACATTGAACGGCGCCCATTTATCATTAAAAGATGTAAATCCTCCACTGGGATAATTAGAATCCTTCGAGACTGGCATTAATCACAGTCACTGAACAAATAGGATCAGTTAACCAGTTCCATACATCACTTTTCATATCACTGTAAAAGGGACCATTTACCGGTTTTGGATGGAATGGATGAGGGTTGCTGAGGGATGGACCATAAATCATTCAATTTTTATTTCTTTTTCCTTGTATACGAGATTATTAACAGAACACTGCAGGGGTGTATATATGTTCCACTCTGTTTATGAAAGGAAGCAGTTATAAAGTAACAGATTGGCTACATTAAAAAAAAATCAGGTGGGCAAGTTTCTAGATGCCTTAACCTACAGTATGATACTTATTCACCAGTGTGAGGCTACGCTGGGTTTTAAGTGCCCTGTTTTCAAATCCTTTTATAACCTTGAGACAGAGCACTGAGACTGCTGCTCAGGAACAGGCCGAAGCAATTCTGTCCCTATGGGTCTCTTACAGGAGGATAAGAGAAGGCCATTCAGTCCATATTAGCCTGTTGCTAATTGAAAAGGTGGAACTCTGGAATATTAGCACATTTGCCAACAAAATCATTCAAAATAAAAGTATTTGTCGCTGCAGCTGTATGAGGTGTCACTGAGAGAGCACCTGGAGTTCATTGTTTCTGTAACTGAGAAGGGATGGACCTCCATCAGGTACAGTTTATTGGCAGCTTATACTCCAGGGGTTGCTGTGTCATTTAATGTCTTGTGACTGTTATAAAGGGACAGGAGGATCCCATGCAGCCTCTCGAGCCTGGTACAGAGGAGCAGGAAGTGTTTGTTTAACATTACAAGCCTGTTACGCATAAATATTACGTTTAAACTAGTTATAGAATAGGAAAGACCTGATGTAAACGATAAAGTTCTAACTTTGAACAAGACCAATTTTGAAAGTGTTAGGCGAGCCCTGTGAAAGGCTGATTGGAATACTCTACTTGCAGGTAAAGGGATGGTTGGTAAATGCAAGGCAATCAAAACTTGGTTTTAGAGAGTCCAGAGCCAACGTGTTCCCATTAGTGAGAGGGGCAAGGCTGGTGGCTGCAGGGAGTGCTGGATAGCTAGATATATTGATGGTCCGTTCAAGTTAATAACAGGCATATGTCAGGTAAACAGAGCTGAAATCAAGTGGATCCCGAGAGGAGTATAAGGGCAGTAAGTGTAATGTCAACGGGGAAATCGAGCCAGAAAAATGTGAACACGAGTTGGCGTTAGAAATAGGGTTAATGAGGTATTGAAGAAATTCTACAAATCTTTTAATGGCAAAAGATTAACTAGGGAGAGAATAGGACACCTTAAATATCAATAAGGCAACCTATGAGTGGAACCACAAGAGATGGGAGGGATATGAAACGAGTATTTCTCCTCAGTATTGAACGTGGAGGGAGTTACAAGAGCGAGAGAATGAAGAAATGTTTAGTGATAGCTTGAAAAGTATCGATATTACAAGGAGGTGTTGGACATTTTAAAATACATAAAGGTGAACAAATCCCTGGGACTGATCAGTTGTATCACACAAGTTTGTGGGAAGCTACGAAAGAGATTGCTCTGTAATTTGGTGATATATTTGTATCATTGATTTCCACAGGTGAGGTGCCATAGTACTGGAGGCTGCTAACATAGTGTCATCATTCAAGAAAGGAAGGAAAAACCAGGTCACTATAGACTGGTGAGCCTGACGTCAATGGTGACTAAATTGTTGAAGGGGATCTTGAGGGAAAGGATGTATATGCATTTGGAAAGACAAGGACTGAAGAGGGCTTTGTACATTGGAGATCACGTCTCACTGACTCAGTGGAATGTTTTGAAGAAGTGATGAAGACGATTGATCAAGGCAGGACAGTGGATGTTGTCTTTATGGAATTCAATATGAAAACCAACATGTTCTACACGGTAGACTGTTTAGTAAGGTCAGACTGCCTGGGATCCTGGGAGAGCTCGCCATTTAGATCCAACATTTTCTTGAACATCGGAGACAGGGCGTGACACTGGATATTTGTTCATTGAACTTGGAGACCTGTGACCAGTGGTGTGCCACAAAGGTCAAGAGTGAGTCCACTGCCTCTTGTCACTTATACAAATCATTTGCATTTGAGTATATGAAGTATAGTCAGTAAACTTGTAGATAATACCAAATTTGGTGGTGTAAACGGCAGTGAAAAATGATATCTCCGAACAAAGTGGAAACTTGATTAGGTGAGCTGAGCGGTGGCAGATGGAGTTAAATTTAGATAAATGTGAAGTTGTTGCATTTTGGCAAGACAAATCAGGGCAAGACATGAAGTAGGATTATGTCAAAAGTTGTCAATCAAAGAGAACTCCATTGAAATTATAGAATCCCCACAGTGACGAAACAGGCTATTCGGCCCATCGAGGCCACACCAACCCTCTCAACAGTATCCTACTGGAGAAACCCCTACCCTGTCCCTCTGAGCCTGCATTTCCCATGGCTAATCCACCTCGCCCACACATCCCTGGGTACTTGGGGCAATTTAGCATGGCCAATCTACACTTGCCTCTATATCTTTGAACTGTGGCAGGAAAACATAGCACCTGGAAGAAAGACACGTAGACACGGGGAGAATGTGAAAACTCCACACAGGCAGTCATTCAAGGATAGAATTAAACTCAGATCGCTGAGCTCTGAGGTAGCAATGCAAGCCACTGAGCTACTGTGTCACCTTGTGGTGCAGGTTCTCCGTTCCTTGAAAGTGCCGTCACAGGTAGATAGTGTAGTGAAGAAGGCACTTGGTGATCTTCCCTTTATTGGTGCGTGCTTTGAGTCTATGCGCTTGCATGACATGTTGCATCTGTACAGGACATTGGTTTGGCTACTTTTGTAATACTGCCTTTAATTCTGGTCTCCCTGCTGTCGGAAAGATGTTGTCAAACTTGAAAGGGTGCAGAAGAGATTTAAAAGAATGTTGCAGGTGTTGGAGGGTTAGAGTTACAGGGAGAGTTTTAATAGGCTGGGACTATTTTCAAGTGTTGAGGCTGAGGGGTGACCTTAAAGAGGTTTATAAAATCATGACGGGCATAGATAAGATAAACAGTCAATGTCTTTACACCAGGATAGGCGAGTCGAAAATTACTAGACGAAGGTTTAAGTGAGAGGGAAAAGATTTATAAAGGGAAATGAGGTACAACACTTTCAAAGAGAGACTGCTGTGTTTATGGACTGAGCACCCAAAAGAGCTGGTGCAGGCAGGTACAGTTACACCATTTAAAAGGCATTGGAATGGGTACGTGCATGGGAAGGGTTTAGAGGGATATGGGCCAAGTGCTGGCGGGGGGGGGGGGCGAGATTAATTTAGGATATTTGGTCAGAATGGACGACTGCATCGAAGGGTCTTTTTCCGTGTTGTACATCACTGAGACTCTGTTGACTCTTGAGTGTGTAACACAGGAACAGGAAGAGGCTATTCAGGTTCTGAATTCTGTCAGTCAGCTTGTTTGCTCAATTACTGAGAGTCAAATACAAAAATACATCATTCAGAATTTGATGATATTTTACAGAAACAGGAGAAAGGCTTTTAGTCAAGAGAAGCTGTAAAGAATGTGAAGCGACCATTCAGTCCCTCAAGTCCATTCCACAGGAGCAGCAGGTGAGCAGAGAGCGATTGGAGCCTGTTAGTCAGTAGCAAGAGGAGGACATCTATTTTCACAAACTTGGGATCAGGAGGCATCACTCAGTTGCTCAAGACTGGGACACAGGAACAGGAAGCAGTCACTCAACTTCTCGAGACTAGGATACAGGAACAGGAGGCAGTCACTCAACTTCTCGAGACTGGGACGCAGGAACAGGAGGCAGTCATTCAACTGCTCGAGAGTGGGACTCAGGAACAGGAGGCAGTCAATCAGCTGCTCGAGACTAGGACACAGGAACAGGAAGCAGTCACTCAACTGCTTGAGACATGGACACAGGAACAGGAGGCAGTCATTCAACTGCTCGAGACTGGGACACAGGAACAGGAGGCAGTCATTCAACTGCTCGAGACTGGGACGCAGGAACAGGAGGCAGTCATTCAACTCCTCGAGAGTGGGACTCAGGAACATGAGGGAGTCACTCAACTGCTCGAGACTGGGACACAGGAACAGGAGGCAGTTATTCAACTGCTCGAGACTGGGACACAGGAACAGGAGGGAGTCATTCAACTGCTCGAGACTGGGACACAGGAACAGGAGGGAGTCACTCAACTGCTCGAGAATGTGACACAGGAACAGGAGGGTGTCATTCAACTGTTCGAGACTGGGACTCAGGGACAGGAGCCAGTCGTTCAACTGCTCGAGACTGGGAAACAGGAACAGGAGGGAGTCACGCAACTGCTCGAGACTGGGACACAGGAACAGGAGGAAGTCACTCAACTGCTCGAGGCTGGCACTGGGAAATCTGGAGGCTTGTGAGGCCCCAGGATCCTGTTACGCAGGGACAGCAGGAGGTGATTCACTCCCCACCAGCTTTGAGCACTGGCAGAGAAGGGGAGTTTGCCTGTTGCAAACAGAAATAGATGAATAAGTTGCATTCATGAGTCCACACAATCCTGCCCCACCATTAACTCAGAGCACAGCTGATCTGATCGTGATTCCCTCATGCCATTTTACGGAGACCCCCTCTTTGCAGCCTCTGCTCCATTTACTCGTCGTATTGCAGACCCTGATGCTGTAACAACAGTCACCATGACTCATCCAGAGGATCGGGTCTAATCAGATGAGTCAGGATTTGAAGGGACCAATCACAAGAATGAAAACACAAAATAAAGGCATTACCAGAAGTTTAGTTCTCTCACATTCGCAATACAACTCACATAACCAACCCATCCATTGTACGTTCAGTATGGAGCACTGTGTAGATCCAGCTAGCGTACTGCAGAATGCAACCCAGCAATGTCCAGAGTGGAACTCTGTGCAGCCCACACCAATGCTTGATCCATAATCATTTGCCAAATGTCCAGCATAGGGAGCTGTGCAGACCACACTGTTTCATTCATATATAACCTCAGGCTTTTGCATTGTTCAGTAACACTGTGTTAGATCACTGCCCAGCGTGGGGAAACTTGCAGCCAATGCTGGAAGTAACAGGATGTGCAGCTCCCATCCATTTACAGCTTTATATCTCCATTGCACCTTGACAAGGGGTGTTGTGAGTGTGAAAATCACTGGAAGGGAGAGATGTAAATTGAAACAGTTTCAATACCAATAGTTCCGATTCAGGCGCATACCACTCCAGTATTTAAAAATGAAACAACTGAGATAATGTTGAGTGAGCTTTTGTGGATGGTGCACAGAAGTAAGAGCGGGATGGTGATGTTATAATGGTTGCACTATAAGCCTCCAAATAATCAATGGGAATTAGAGAAACAAATATGCAGGGAGGCTGGGGAGGCTTGCAGGAGCAATTGGATTGTCATAATAGGCGATTTTAATTATACTAACATAGACTGGGACAAACCATTAGAAATGCCGGAGGAAACATCACAGAAGCGCTTCACAGGAGACCCCCAAGCACTGAGGATGTCACCTAGACAGGGGACGAAATATCTGAAACATCAATTCCCAGCTCGGCGAATAGAACCAGAGCAGGAAGTTTAGATCTTATCAAATTTTGAGAGTCGAGCATAGGGGTGAATACCATTTTTTTTGTTGCAATGTTGGGGATTCGAGGACTAGAGGAAATCCATCAATGCTTCGAGAGAAATGAAATAAAAATTAACCCGTAGGGGCAACTTTTTTTACACAGAGTATGGTACACATATGGACTGAGCTGCCACTGGAAGTGGTTGAGGTGCATACAATAACAACATTGAAAAGGCATTTGAACAAGTCCACAGATAGGAAAATGTTAAAGGATACAGAGCAAGGGCAGAGAAATTGGATCAGTGTGGATGGACATTTTGTTTGGCATGGAACAGCTGGGCAGAAGGCCCTGTTTCCGTCTGTAGAACCATATGACTGTAAATACGTGTGTTTTGGGATAGAGACAGGGAGGGGGAGGCTGAGAAAAAATGTCATGGAAAGATATGCTCACTGTTTCCAGAATGCTGATATTAAGACATTTTGATAGTATCATGCAATACGGGTCAGTATTATGAAGAATTATGGGTGAATGGTATATTAGTATGAGTTCAGGCGATGGAGAGTTTTGAATGAGCATTTGTCCTGCAGCTTTGTAACTGGGAGGGAGGACTGCAGACTCTTCGACACATTGAGCTGTATAAAACAGTAATTTGTCTCAGTTTCATTTTCGTTGAGTGTGACAGAGGGATTGTCTGTACAAAGCTGAGCTAGTTTCGTGGTGCTATCTTATCGAACTCACCTCATTAGCTACCCATCCCACCCCATGGTGTCCCTCTCATTCAATACCAACCCGATTCTCCCACCCATCACGATTGACCCGACGGCACTCCGGTATTTTTACCCCAGTTTTCTTCAAGTGCCTGTTCGAGGGCATTTCCCATGGAATGCACTGTCCTAACAATATATTCCATCTGCTTTATACTTTCATACGACAGTCAGCATGCTTTACACAGACCAAACAAAAAATCTACACTTATTTTATGGTTTAGATGTCCAATCACACTTAGTAATTCTGGTTATTTCACTTGACTCACCTTAATGATATTAAATCAAAGTCAGCTTCTTAACACGTCTTGTTATAAAATATAATTTCGAGCAGAGAACGTTTCTACTCTCAGCTGTTATCTTGACCGTGATCTGAATTGTACCATTTTCATTTTTATAAAAGTTTCTCTTGCCCTTTCCCTGTGACTGTTTCTGTTTGTGACAGTTGCACAGTCTCCCACTAAGTTAGTTGGACGGCAGGTTTGTGATGTAGAGGGAGGCCAACAGCGCAGGTTCAGTTCCTCACACTGACAGAGGTTACCATGAAGAGGACGCTCTCTCAACCTCAACCTCACCTCATCACCCGAGATGTGGTGACCCTCAGGGTAAACCAGCATGAGTGGTCTCTCCAATGAGAGTTCTTTGGGTCTCTATTCTATCAATGTTAGCATTTTATTTATTTTTTAAAAGTAATCTTATTGAAAACAGATTTTTTATATTATAATAACCCAATAACAACACAACTCAAATAACTGAACAAAATTACACTCATGTGCATGTACTTACAAAACAAGTTAAAAACACAAAATGGACAGAAGAAAAACAAAAATAAACAATAAGTAATGAATAAATAGGACACCTCAGCATAACAAAACAATAGCTCTCGTTCTTCAAGAGCATTAACTGATACGCATTTTAAAGTTCATAATTGTTCCTTGCTGGATATTAGATTCATTAGACAATGTAGTCATGGCTATATAAAAGCACTTCTTAATGTGACAGATAAACCTGCATCATGGTAATCCAAAAAGGGATGCCATGTCTTATATAAATCTCTGTTTTTTTTTGATGCACCATACTGGTGAGAAATTTCAAAGGGATATTCTCCATGAAGAACTTACGACGACACAACAGACACAGGTTTTCAGACATCTAATACAACAGAACATGTTTCCTAGCACAGAAAGTCAGAATATAAATTTTTCATCATGTGCATCTGTGTAAGGTACCCTGAGCAGCCCCAGGAAAAGAAAAAACTGGGTCCATCTTAAATTCAGTCCCCAATATCTACTCTATCACAGCTACCACAGTGCTCCAATATATTTGATGCCTGCAGCAGGACAACAAGCAATGAGTAAGAGTACCTGTAGTCATTCTGCATTTATGACAGGCTGAAGATAATCCGACTTCACATTTTGAAGGTCAATCTGGGGTCAGATAGACCTTATGCAGAATTTTCAATTGCATGGAATGGGTCCTATTACAGATAAAAATCCTTTGAGAATTTTCACAAATATCGTCCCATCTCTCCGAGGTGTTCTGAACCCCAATATCTCTCTCTCGCAGACATTACAAAGCTGCACAGTCTCGTCTAAGGGGACACACTCCAACTAGTGATAAAGGGTACTGGCAGATAGTGTATTCTAAGCAATAAGCGCCCACTTCTCTCTATCGGATCTGTGAGAGTCTGTTAAAGGTGTATTTTTAAAAAATCAAATCACTGATCTGGATAAACAAAACAGAAGAGGTCTCTACTAGGTAGTCCATACTTACGAGTTATTTGATCAAATGATGTCATTCTTTCTCCCTCAAATAACACGTGGTGGCTTAGTACTGCGGCCTCACAGCACCAGGATCCAAAGATGTGCAGGTTAGATGAATTGGCTATTGATAAATCACCCATAGTGTTCAGGGATATGTAGGTTGGAGCATTAGTCAGGGTAAATATAGGATACTAGGGGAATGGGTCTGTGTGGATCGAAGTCGACTTGTTGAGCCCAAAGGCTTGTTTCCACACTGTAGGGGTTCTATTAATTCTAAACCACTCAAGCAAGTTACATCCCTGGCTTCCCACAGTTTAAACATGGAATCCATTATCCCTGGTTGACAACTCGTTATACCAATTATAGGGGTAAGCAGCATAGTTTTGGCTATATTGCCCTCGACCTGACATATTGGCATTCATGCTTTAACTTTATTGATAATTATTGGGTTATGACAATACTTCATAAATGTTGTCATTTTGCCTAAGAACAACAGACTAATAAGGGTTCACTTTGTCTGAGAGGGTTCAATACCTAACCGTATTAACACCGAGTCCTCAGTGGCCCAGACATTAACATAGGATAAAAAAGAGCTTACTTGATAGCTTTTAATCTGGGAGATCGACTCCCCACAATCTGTGAGGTAGTTGTAATTTGGTTAGCTTGATAAAGAGTCGCTTATGGTGCCAAATAGAAGAGCTAAACCAGCCATTACGTCTCCTAAATATCTGTCTGGGAAACATCAAAGGAAGCATTCACATGGGGTATAGCAAATAAGGAAGGATATTCATTTGAAGAACAACTAACGGACCTAGCCAGGATATTAGAAGTGCATCCCAGCTTTGAAGGTCTTGTTTAATTTTGTCAAACAAATGGACATAGTTCATGTTAAATAAATGATCAAAGACGGATGTAATGAATATACTAAAATAGGTAAACCACCCTCGTGAGCATTTAAACGGAAACCAGGATTTGCCTTCAACATCAGGTATTTCCCTCGACCTCCCATAGGGATGGACACAAACTTTGTAAAATTAATCTTATAGCCCGAAAAGGTGATAAGCGAATTAATGCATTGCATCAGTGAGTTGCCCAAACTGTGGGATTTGACAAAAACATAAGACCCTCATCTGCATACAACATAATCTTATGTTACTTCTATCTTACTTCTGGGGCAGGAATGTTGGGATAATATTCCCAATTCCGCAGGATGCCACCATATCTAAGATTGTTGCAGGGATGGGGAAAAGATCAACCCTCGTGTGCCATTTGTGCGGCTTAAAGGAGAAAATAAAATCCCCGCAAAATTGTGAGGTAGATCTGCCTCCAGACTTCCATCAGCTCTAATTCTGCTAGAGAACTAATTGCTTACATTATAACGAGGGTATTGGGGGACATTTGGACACTGTCCACCGTGGGTCCATAAGACAGTTGAAATCTCCTTCTACAGTTAAGTGCCACGATGCAAGATAACTGAATTTGGAAAATGCATCTACCAGGATTTTAAGATGGTGCACAGGGGGGCAAGAAACATTCAAAATACTGTATTTCTTCCCATAGTTCAAGACTTTGGGGATGATGATCCTCCCGTGAGCTGCTAATGCAATCTAGTAATTTAAATGGAAGATTCTTCTTCACAAGGATGGCTTCTCCCCTACTCCTTGTATTAAAAGACGAGAGAAAAAAACGATCAAACCGCCCTTCTTTAACGTCAAATTTTCCTTGCCATCAAGGCGCATCTCCTGCAATAGGACAACATTCACCCTCTCTTTTTGAAGACTAGAAAGTACATTTTTCCTCTTGACTGGCAGATAGCTCCCCTTAATGTTCCAGGTACAACATTTCAGCACATCATTTTCCATAACTCATTGTAGCAACATTTTAACTCTAGAGTTTCACATCGAATTACACATCGCTGATGATTAATGAAAAAAAGACTCATTGAGCCTAAAAACTGTACAACCTAAAACTACTACAACTAAAAAGGTCGTAAAACTTTCCAAAGCTAAACACATTAAAAAAAAACAAAGAATGAAATAAAATCCAAACTGCCAATCACACTCGATTGGGGAATTTACCGCCTACTGGGGACGCTAGCATATCTCAAAACTTTATCTTGTGCCCGCTACCAATATGGAATCCTGGGCAATTAACAACAAAAATCGGGCTTGAACTGCCCTTCGGTCGGCACTTAGACATCACAACTACCTTTGTAACTCCCTCCATCTTGAGCCGCACCCCAGACACAAGCAAAGAAAGAGAAAAAGAGTAGTAATACTAATGAAGAAGTTAAAAATGAGTACTCAACCCAGTGCCGGCTATAATTTAATACTGCTTAGTACCAGAAAAATCAACAAAATGTCTTTAGGAGAAATATGATTATCTAAATATCCAGCTTACTTTAAAACGTCCATAAAATTTTCGCTTTCTCTGGACAGTCAGACGAGTTCATGAATCCACTGAAAGCAATACGGAGCACCGTTGGGTAGCGTAAGGAATACTGAATCCAGAGTTCCCTTACTCTTCTTTTGATCTCAGCAAAATATTTTCTTTCCTGAATTACCGCTGCTGAAAAGTCCTGAAAGAACATAATCCTGGGGCTCTCGTGAATTAAACCCATCGGATCTTTCCCCGGGTTCTGAAAGCTTCCATCATCTTTGTTTGTCCCCATAACTATGTAACTGCGCAAGGACAGGATGAAGGCGTTGGTCTGAGTCTGACTTCTATGTCGTAACCCGATGAACTGTCTCAGTAACCACCCGTCCCTCCTCAGTTTCCAAGTGAAGGAATCGCTGCAGCCAGTTGTTGAAAAAACTCACCGGCTGACCACCTTCTGTCCGCTCCAGCAAACCGACGATCAGAATATTCTTCATCCTACCCCTGTTCCCGTGGTCGTCATCTTGTTCAGTTAAGGTGCAGACCTGTTTTTCAAGGACAAGGATCCTCTCCCGAGAGGAATCAATCACGGTCTCTGTCACTGCAGTTCGGTGCTTGGCATTGTCTGTTCTTTTTCCAAGGATGTCAAATTGCTGCTCATGTTTTTGGAGCACGGCTGTGAGCGGCTCGAGCCACGGCTGAACTGTTCTTCAATCATGGCTTCAATCATTTCACGTAACTTGATGAACTCAGTGACCAAGGCCTGGTGAGCAACTTGGTCCATCGAACGAGCAGAATGGGTTGCAGATATTGCCTCAGTTTGCTCGATTCTTCTGACGGGTGCAACACTTGTTGGGAGTACTCGATCCTTTCCCCATGTTTTGTCATTTCCCTTTGACAAATCGGGATCAGTAAAGATTCTATCGCTCTTTTAGTGTTGGAATTTAAGTAAATGGCTGGGATGGGGTAGGTTAGCGAACCACTTTGCCCGTGTGTTGATGCAGAGCCCAGAAAAGCAGACCTTCTGGATCGCAGCCATCTTGTATTCCCCCTTAACGTTTTATCGATATTATGATTTCATTTTGCATTATGTTCCTGGAGATTCTGAATCCGTGTTATTTGATACCACTGTCTACATGTCCGCCCACCCTGCACATTGCTGCCCATTCCTCGATAATCCTTGACTGTGTTGTTATTTATGAACCTTACATCTGTGCCTCAAAAATATTCAATATCTCTGCCTGAAATGGTCTGTGGGGAAGAGTGTTCCAAACACTCACAGCACTTTGAGAAAGCAATTATAAGCATTATGATCTGAGTGTGAGATTAGTCTTTTGTGTCTCTTTATCTGAGAAAGGATATAATTACATTGGAAGCAGTTCAGAGATATTTCATTTCACGTATTCCTGGGGTGAAGGGCTTATATTATAAAGGCTTTAACAGGTTACTCTTGGAATGAGATTGAAACAGACAAGACCTTGATAAGTGTGGATTAGTATGTACCCACTGAGTGTTTGTAAAGTCCAAATTTATTATCATTGTCATAGAACCTCTACAGTGTGGAGACATGGCATTCCGTCCATTAAGTACACACTTACCCACCAAACAGCATCCCACCTGGACGTGCCCCAATCTTATCCATGTAACCCTGCATTTCACACAACTAACCCATCTAACCTACACTTCCCTGGGCACTATGGGCAATCCATTTTAAACTGCACATCTTTGGACTGTGGCAGGAAACTGGAGCACTGGGAGGAAACCCACACAGGCATGGGGAGAATGTTCAAACTCCGCATACAGGGTCGCCCGAGGTTGGAATTGAACCCAGCTCCTTGGTGATGTGAAGCAGCAGTGCTACACACAGATCCAACATATCCCTCTGTTAGTTCTGTTAGTAAGTTGTGGCTGACTAAAGAAATCTGCCTCACTTCTTCTTATCACTGAACCTGACCCAGTCTGAGACCTTTATCATCGGCCAAGTCGCCCAACCTGGTTACATTGAAAATTTGTTGTGAGCAGTGGAGGAGTGGGACTAGAAAAGGAAAGAGTGTCTCCCTCCATCCTCAGTCACAACTGGAGTGTGAAAAAATAATCAGAAAGTGGGAATTCCTTCAAGTGGGAATTCTCTTTCCTGGAAGATGGATGGCTGAATCTTTATATTGTATCGAAGCACGCTTTGTCTGATTTTCCATAGACATGTGAATCAGGGATAATGGTGCATGGAGAGAAAAGTCTAGCTGGGACCACAATGAGATGAACCACGAGTTTATTTACTGGTTGAGTAGTGTCAAAGGCCGAATTGCCCACTCGTGTCCCTCAGTCCTATGTTCTGATGTTCCTTTCAGCCCTTGAGACTTGCTACACAGGGGCAGATCAAGGCCACTCCGATGGCTCGGTGCAGTTTTGGAAATATACTTGGAAAATCGAGGCTGGGTCTGGAAGTGACACTCACCCCCATCCCTGTTTCCAGGCTTCCGCTCTTGGCGACGTCTGCTCCAGATGTGGGTCGTGTTACAGACCCAGATTTACTGTGAATACAGCCCCCATACCCCACCCAGTGTTAACTCAAACAAATCCTCTGCTCACCTGAATGTAGCATTACACAACCCCACTCCTTGGAAAATAACCAGTTACTTTGCAAAAGCATAACATGTGAAATTAATAAATAGAAACAAGAGTAGGCTATTCGGCCCCTCAAGCTTGCCCTGTCATTTAATATGAACATGACTGATCTACTCCAGGTCTAACGCCACTTTCTTGCCGACTCCTTGATTCCCTCCATACCTCTCCGGGTTAGGGACTCCCAGACATTCACTACCTTCTGAGAGAAGGCATCACTCTGTGTCTCAGATAGAAATCGATATTCCATATTCGGTATCCATGTCCACGAGTTCGACACTCCACTCAGGTATGGTAACAACATCTCAACATCGACCTTCTCAAGTCCCTTCTGTGTCTTGTAATTTTGAGCAGTATCACTCCTCATTTATTTAAACCCTAATGAATTATCACCTCACCATTTTAGAGATTCTCAATAACACAACCCTTTCATCCCTGGAAGCTAGCTAATGAACCAACCTAGTTACTTGCTGCATCAGCATGCTGACGTTATGTTTCAGACACAGGAGCACTCCAATCCCTTTGTACTGTTCTTTTTCTGGAAATGTTCTCCATTAAATAACAACCTGCTTTTGATGCTCAGTGTCATCCTCAAACTCGGTTGTATATTGCACTCAGCTCCCTCCTTCAGACTATCAGTATAGAGTGTAAATAACTGATGCCATCGGACTGATAACTGTAGTCCTCCAACAGATACACCTTTATCATGAATATTCATTTATCCTGACTCTCCAATTTCTATACGCTAACCAATCATTGTCCCAAGTTAATACATTATCCATCATCCTACCAGCTTCTGTCTTGTGTAAGAACTTTTACTTTGTAATACGTTGTGGAAAATCTCTGGAAAGCCTGTTGTCTACCAGATCTCCTTTATCAAGTCCACTTGTTACATTCTCAGGCACCTCCTGAAATACTTTGCATGATTTTACAGGGCAAAGTATAATTTCACTTTCATAAAATCACACTGATTCTGCGTGAAGCTTTTCGAAATGTCCATGCTGGCTAGGTTTTCCAAATTAAGCTCATCCCATCTGCTTTCATTTGGCCCCATATGCCTCGAAATGTTTCCCATTGATATGTTTGTATAAATGAGTTTTAAATGTTTTAGCTATACATCCATCTACCACTCTTCCTCTGGCAGCTCATTCCATACCCACACCACCCTCTGGATAAAAACACTGCCCCTGCGTCCCTTGTAAATTTTCCCTGTGTCACCTTAAACCTATGCCTTCTACGGCTGAACTCCCCCATCCTGTGGAAAAGATCTTGGCTATTCATGCTATCCATACCCCTCATGATTTTAGAAACTTCTATAATGCCATCCCTCAACCTTCTACACTCCATCCAATAATAACTTCAAGAACAAGCAGTTAAAGATAAATACTGCAAATTTGAAGCTATAGTAAACATGACAGGTAAACAATACTCAGCCCAAACTTCATACTGTGATTTGTGTTTTTCCTCCCTATTGCAAAATTAAGGCAGCATGAAACGCTTACTAGTGCCAATAAGAAGTCAAGCACCTGAAATCCTTTGTCTAAAGGAGGTGATGATCTCGATAGTGAAAATCTATTTATGGCCAGACCTTAGTCAACATTCTCCCTGCTGGCCTCCCTATGACGTTGTGTGATTGTGTCTTCTTTATCTTGCACTCAATAAAGAGAACTCCTGTCCCCATTCACACTTTAATTTAAACCCATTTTCTATCATCTTCTTGTTCACCACTGTGAAAAGCCGGTTTATCTTTGCCATGTCCTCTTTTCCCTGTCACAAATCTCCCACCTCTGGCAAGGTATTAAAAAGCCAAGTTTCCAATGCTTTTCAGTTACGAAGACGTGTCACACTGCGCTTCAAATGCTAACGCCGTTTCTCTGTCTCTGCAGATGCTGACAGACCTGCTTAGCTCCTCCAGAAATGAATAGGCACAGAACACCTTTTCGCAAAACAAATAACTATGGCTACTGGTAATAAAAATACCAAAATTGCTTGAGAAACTGTGAGCTTTGTCTAGGGTCACTGCACCTGAAAGATTAACACTACATTCATTCCAGAAGATGCTGCAACATCTTCATCAATTTCTTCAGCAATTTCTGTTTCTGAACAATTTCTAATGACGTATGTCAAAGATGCCCAAACATCCTGTCCAACATGGAGAGCCGTACACTGGGAACTGAACAATAATGCATGGTGCAGAAATTCCTTGACTCTGAAATTGCATAAGGTTAGCATCACTGACATTGCAGAGCTCTTAATAATTGTCAGGGAGAAAAGCAGAGGGAAACACATTCTCTTCAAATACAGAAGTTGACATTGTGGAAGAGAAACGATTTAGATCATTAGTTTAAATGGATTGAGTTAAAATAGCTAATTGGAAGTGTGAAATCAGGGAGAGGCTCTCAGCAGAATGACAATATGAAAATACAAGTGTTACCGCATCAGAAACCAGGTTATGTATAGAATACAGGGCTGATGGGTGAATGGGTCCCGGTGTGAACTGTGGGACAGTCAGTAGAATTGAGTTGTAGATATTGCAACTCAAACTGGGTTATCATTTGATTTTGTAGATCACAGCAGCAGCAGAAACAGAATTGTATTGAACAACAATCTGTAGAATTTTCCAGACGATAATTCATCAGCCTACCATTGCCATTAAGCCAGTCCGTGGTTCAGTGATGAGTGTGGGTGAACATGCCAGGGTCGGAATCACGTGTATCTAAACCTGTTGACAACCCATTAAAGCTACCACGCTTCACTGGTTAAATTCCGACCAGCAGAACTAATGTCTGATGGAGAGGGGAAATGATCCCAAGACTAACAGATCAGATCTAAGCTCTGTCGTCCTGCCAAATCCAAACATAAATATCGATGGTTTATTAAACGATTTACTGGCGCAGAGTACTCCACAAATATCCTCATCCTAAATATCGGAACAGCTCTGTACGTCAGTGAAAAAAGTCAAGGATGTGGTGTCTGCACTATCCTCAGCCAGACGTGTTGAGTGGATGATCCACCTCACACTCATCATGCTTCCCACAGAATCACAGATGCCAGTCTTCAAGCAATTCGATTTGCTGTACAGTCTTGAGGAAACACCTGAACACCATAGATGTGACAAAGGCAATAGGCCCTGACCCCATTTTTGCAATCGGACTGAAGACTTGTGCTGCACAACAAGCCGTGTCCCTGGGGAAGCTGTTTCATTCCAGCTCCAACTCTGACATCTCCCTGGCAATGTGGAAAATTAGCTGAAAATGTGTTGCTGGAAAAAGCGCAGCACGTCAGACAACATCCAAGGAGCAGGAGAATCGACGTTTCGAGTATGAGCCCTTTTTCAGGCTCATGCCCGAAACGTCGATTCTCCTGCTCCTTATATGCTGCCTGACCTGCTGCGCTTTTCCAGCAACCCATTTTCAGCTCTGGTCTCCAGCATCTGCAGTCCTCACTTTCTCTAGTGTGGAAAATTACTCAACTATGAGTCCCTGAATAGGAGAATAATTACAATCTGACCAATTGCCACACCCTCAGTCCCATCACGATAGTCAAATTGGTGGGAATTCTTTTTGATAGAGCTGTCAAGTAGCACCGAAATAATCAGGACATTGTGGTTTCCGATAGGTCCCCATGTGGAGACGGTGCTGCAGTGGACATATCATTGGATTACGAATCCAGACCAGGACAATGCTCTGGCAGCTGGTGGAAGTTAGAAATAATTAATAAAATATCGAGACCTAAAATCTGGTGACAGTAATAGTGATCTTGTGTCTAATGTTGATTGTAAACATCGAGATCCTTCACCAATGTACTTTCAGGAAGTGAACCTCCCGTGCTTTCTTGGTCTGGCCTAAAAGAGACTCCAGACGCACAGACATGGTCTCTGAATCTGCCACGTGAGACACTCAGTTGTATCAAACTACTCTGAGGTCTTAAAGGATAAAACCTGACAGAACATCCGGCATCAACCCTCGTTATTAGAAAAGGGAATGGGAAACAAAGTCCTGTTGACCCTGCATAGACAGCCTTCCTAACATCTGAGAGCTTGTGACAACATTTACAGAGCTTTCTCACAGACTACACAGAAACATCGGGAAAGGAGGAGGTCAATCAGCACATTGAGCTTTCCCCATGTTATTTCATGGCCAAACATCTCCTCAATGCAGTTTTCCCCACACAATGTTCATATCCCAAAATATGTTTAAACATTATGAAATATAGTGCCTTAGGTGAATCAATATATAGGGAGTTCTCTGATAACACTTGTTTATTAACTACGATGTGACTGCAATGCGATTTGTGAACTGTTTTCTACAAAGTGAACTATCATCCCTGCTCCCAATCTGTCATACCCTGTCAGAGTTTTATATATCTCACTGATATCTCCACTCATGTTCCTAAAGCCCATGGAATACAGGCCCAGTCACCCCAAACTCTGCTCCCACAACTAACCTGTCATCCCAGAGATCAGTCTGGTCATCCTTCACTGCACTCCCACAATGTCAGGTTTGCCCTTTATTAGGGAAGGACACCAAAACTGCGCAATGTTAGAAATGGGGTCCCACCAAGGCCTGTACATTTGCAGTAAATTACCCTTACTCCTGTATTCTAAATCCCATGAAATGAAGGTAAATAAACCATTTATCTTCCTACCTACTTTCTGCTCCTGCAATATTGCTTTCAGTGACTGGTGTACAGGGAGATCCAGATTCTGTTCACTGTTACAGCTCCCCACATGCTGGGTCTATGTAAACTGTGTACAGCGTGCCAATGCCATTCCCAGTATTGACTTCCCTGTTCAGAACTCACTGCCCTACATGGACTCTGAAGGCTGCGTAGAAATAAACAAAAATGCAGCTTAAGTTCATCTACAGATCAACATTTTTTAACCAATCCCTTTTCAAATGATAGGCTGCCATTCAATTGATCCCATCAAAGTATACAACCTCTCATCTCTGCCATTGCTCTCCATCTGCCAGGTATTTGCCTAGTCACTCCACTTGTCTCAATCACCTTGGAGCATTTTTTCCATCCTCCTCATCCACTCACAAGCTGACATCGTTTAGTGCTGTCAGCAGAATTGTGAATATTGCAACTGAGCCCCTCAACCAATGATATGATGTGTATGGGAATAGCTGGATGCCAAATCTCGATCCTTGCTATATCCTCCAAGCCTTCCATTAAAAAAAAACATGGCTTTATTCCTCCTCACTGTTTCCTGCCAGCTCTCCCATTCTAAAACAATGACCATATATTAACCCTAGTGCCATAGAATTCGAAATTGCACAAACTGGGGCTTAATCAAAACTCTTTCTGAGATTCCAATCGTATTGCGTTGATACCTTCTCCATAATTTTGCTAAAAGCCACTTTCTCAAATATGAATCCTATTTCATAAACTCCTGTTGACTTTATCTATGCCTACTAATTTCAGTCCAATATTTTCTCTAAAACATTTTAGTTGCTAATTTCATTCTATTCCCTTTTTCTCACCAGACTCAAGTTCCCTAGTATTGCGAGGAAATTTTATTTTTGTTTTGCTTCCTTCTGTGAAGGCATAACTGAAGTATTTGCTCCATTGATCTGCTATTTCCCTGTCTTCAATTATCAGACTTTAAGAAAGCTGCACCTTTTTCTCTTAATTTTGCTATTGACGTATTTTCAGAAGATATTACAAGTTCACTCATATACATTTTGATGACATATTCTTCAGAAACCCATCAATTCCTACCTTGAGCTACTAAATGATTGACCTTCCTCAGCCATGCAATCACGGAAGCACAGACACTGTACTATCAGAAATACAGCACGGTCCACATTAGTCGAACCTTCCAACACAAAACCCGTCTCTGTGAATCTTATCCAGTACAAGTGCACAACCATGTATTTTCTAATGGTTTTGAGGTTACCATGACAATTCCCCTCTCACGAAATGCATCCCAGACCCCAACACACTTTGGATGAAGAACAGTCCTCGAATCCTCACTAAGCCTCAAACCCTTCACTTTAAAAGTGTGTCCCTTTGACTAAAAGGACCAGCTGCTGTGTATCCCCCCCACCCCGTCCATATCCCTCGTAATCTTATCCTCCTCATTCATTTCCCCCTCAGCCTTCTCTGCTCCAAAGTAAACAACCCGAGCTTATCCAGCCTCTCTCCATAGCTGATATGCTCCATCCCAGGGAAGATCCTGGTAAATCTCTTCTGCAACCCTTCCAGTGCAATCACATCCTTCCTGTAATGTAGCTCCCAGAAATACACTCAGTATCTTGGCATAACGAAAGTTCTGCATTGCTCTTTTAATCTATACTTCTATATGTGAAGGCTGTGTTTACGCTCCCGTACGCTTTCTCAAAATGTGTGTTACCCTGTCCAGCCACATTCAGGGATGTGTGAAGAAGCACTCTCTGAGCTTCCTATTGTGCTGCCATTCATTGAGTCCTCCACTCCCTGGTTTATTCTTCCAAAGTGCATGACCTCATATTTATCAGGGTTACATTCCACCTGCCATTGATGTGACCATCTGACCATTCCATGGGTATCTTCCTGTAACATAAGGCCTTCCTCCTCACTGCCAACTACCCGGCCAATCTTTGTATCAAACACAAACTCACTTATGACACGCCCCCCCCCACCCCTCATTCATATTCACAGCTGCATCCTTTATGATAAGGTTTAAAATCAGAAAACATCAGATTATAGTCAACAGGTTTATTTGGAAGCACGAGTTTTCGAAGCGCTGTTTCTTCCTCAGGTGTTTGTGCGCTTTGATGAAGCACTTCGAAAGCTAATGTCGCCGAATAAAACTTTTGGAGTATAACCTGGTGTTATGCAATTTTTAGCTTTGTCCACCCCAGTCCAACACCAACACTTCCGAATCACAAATTTTAAGAGACACAGCACTGATCCCTGTGGTACACCATTGGACACGACCCTCCAATCGCACAAACAGCCTTCTACCACCACCGTCTGTCTCCGACCACTAAAGTTGATTTGGATGCAACTTGGCAAGTCACTAATGAGTCCTACCTGTTCCCTGGTTATTCTGTTCCGCTAGACACACTTGTAGAATATCTGGAGATTCTCACTAATCTTGCCATGCCTCTCTGTTAGTTAGTCCCCTCCAAGTGAAGAATTTCCATCTTATTGTAGTCTTAACTGGCCTGTCCCAGATCCTGCCATTATTTGACTTGAATGTGGAATAGACAGCGAGGGAAGCATTCTGTTATTTTCCAACTTGTCATATGTTTTATGCATTTTCTAAATTTCACTGTGACCCACCTGTCTTTCTTTGAAACTCTAGAGAACACAGGCCGAGTTTCCTCATCAGGCAATCTCACCATCTGAGGGATTAATCTGGAGAATGTCCACTGCACTTCCTCTGTGGTCAGTATATTCTTTCAGAGTTTCGGCCACCAAAATTGTACACAATACTCCAGATACAGTCTCATCAACACGCTGTGAAACTGCTTCAACATCTCTTTACATCAATGTTCTGACTCTCTTAAATGAAGGCGAACCAAACTTTAACTTTCCACTTACATATATTCCTCCAAATTCCCTTCACATCTCACTGAGATCTTATAGAAACCCTCCCGAAAATCCAATATATGCCACTTCTACTGGTTCCCCATTATCTATGCTGTAAGAAACAACTTCAAACAATTCCGAAGTTTATCAAGTATGTTTTCTCTCTTAGAAAAGCATGCTAATTCTCTCCATTGTCGCTGTTACTTTCTAAATAGCAAAAATGTCATCCTGTGTAATAGCTTCCAACAGTTTCCCTACAAATGTCAAGTTAACTGGTCTGCAGTTTTCCACACTATGTCTTTTTCCCTGTGTAGCTGTTTGGATCCCTGCCATTCATCTATAGTGCTTGATTCACGTTTATCCACAATAGTTTCCGGTCTCTGCAGAATGTCCAGGAAAATAAAACACAGTCATCGACAGTGCAATTAATCCTACTATTGGTGATTTATTTCTGAAATTTTTATACGACGTACATCTGTTTCGTCAGACTTAGCATTGCTCAATCCAGCTCCATGTTCAAGTATTACTTTGTTACTGATGTGAATTGACTTTATGTCTTTAGCTCCAGGAGTCCGCTATGATCACTTGGTATTACTGGGTGATTTTCTGGATCTTCCTCCATGAAGACAGATGCAAAGTAACTGGTTGTTTTCTTGGCCATTTCCCTGTTCTCCACAATGACCTCTCCTCTCCCGATTACAAATTTCCATGTTTGATCTTGCATTTTTCCTTTGTAATATAGATCGTAGATTGATGCAGTCTTTGTATTCCTGTTTGTTAGCATGTATGTTCTCTTCTTGATTTCCTTTTCAGTTTCATGGCCTTCCTTTTTGGGATGATTATTTTCTGAGAATTCTCAGGTTTCCACAATAGCTGGAATTCTTCTGAACTCACTCACTATGATTAACATATTTTCCAATTTGTTATGTTAACCATCATTGAGTCACTTTCTCACACTTTGGTGTTTGTACCTGAAATAAATGGACGCATGTTTTAGACTTTGTAGTATTTCTAAAAACTCCTGGTCCTGACCAGACATATTCAAGAACACCGCAGGAGGATAGAGAAGAAAATGCGGGAGCACTGCTTGGCTCTTTTCTATCATCGCTGACCAAAGAGTGAATCAAACTAAACATCATGGCATAGACAAAGAACACAGGGGGCTAACACCTTCAACATATTGTCTAGCTATCACCATTGTTAACAGCTAACCCGTGAATGCAACTTAAAAAAAAAGGTTTTGTGATTTACACATGAAAGAAGTGAAACTATCACTGTATTCTAACTGAGGAAAGGCTTAACAGACAATCAATTTTTCAATGTATACTTTCAGTTACATCACACTGTAAATTTTTGCTATCAATTCTGAGTTACGATCGAGCCCTCCACTATCACCTGATGAAGGAGCGTCGCTCCGAAAGCTAGTGTGCTTCCAATTAAACCTGTTGGAATATAACCTGGTGTTGTGTGATTTTTAACTTTGTACAAGGAGATACGTATACATACACGTATAAACACACAAATACATATACAGTTACATACAAATCGACATAAATACAGATGGAAACACAGGCTGAGACACAGACAGACAGATGTAGACACGCAAACACACAGATAACAAGCACATGGACACACACAGGCACACACACACATACACACACACAAACACTTACTCTCATACAGATACACAGAGACATAGACACTAGTGTTATTAAGACACAAATCGATATGTTTTTGATTTGTAAGGGGATCAAGGATTCTAGGGAGAAGGCAGAAGAATGAGGTCGAGTTACACATAAGAAGTTATTGAATGGATTTCCCGACTTGGTTGGCTGAAAGGCCTCAATCTGCTTATTTCCTTAATGCTCCTGCAGTATTATGCTATCAGGCATTCTCTTCCTGAGACAGCAGTAGAGGCTGGGTGTGATACATAGTTGATTGGAAAAGGTCAGTGGGAGTGTCGGATAGGTTTGGAGTCCGGAATAGATTATGTTCCAAATTATTCCTAACTTTTCTGTCCTTGTGTCTGAAAAGAGGTGGTGATTTGATACAGTTTTAAAATAACAGGCTCGAAATGAAATAAGGATGTCCCTTTCACTTTAGTGTTGTGCTACCTGTGGTGTCCTCATCCACAGGGAGCAGTGAAGACTCGGTTATTGAAGATATTGAAGGCTCAGCTCGACTCATCTTTACTGGACAGAAGGGTCAGTGTTTATTGGGAACAGACAGGAAATGGATGGTCAGACACAGATGGTCGGATCAGCCATGAACATTCTGTATGATGCAGCCGAATGGGTAACTTCTGCCCCTATTCCATGTATTGTTCCCTTAATCCACTCTTCGAGGATCAAACAGAGATATACTGCTGGCCCTATTCCATGTGTTGTTTTCTCAATCCACCCTCGAGACTGTAACAGGGTTGGGGACCACTCCATTCAGTCAGACAGGATCGTTACAATGACACAGGAGGAGACCATTCTGTCCCTCTAGGTAATTACACATAATATAGAATGAAGTCATTCAGCTCATTCAGTACACTACACAGTCCAGGAGGAGGCCATTCAACCCACCTGAGCCACTACACAGGAATAGGGAAGCTGTCACTAACAGGAAATAGAAAGTAGAGATAAATGTTTATTTTCAGGCTGCAAAGATGTAACTGATGGAGTGCCTCAGAGATCATTGTGGGGACATCAATGATCAACAATCTGTATCAAAGATCTGGAGGAAGGGAAGGGAATGACTTGGAGCTCAATTAGCTCATACACCAAGATAGTCATTCAATGTGTCATCAAATGGAGGTAGTGAGTCTGCAATGTGATATAGGCAGGGAAGGTTAGTGAGCAAACCTTCAGCAGAAATAACATAAGGTAAGTTGTCTATTTTGGCACGAAGGATGAAACAATAGTAAACAATTTAAATGGAGAGAGATTGCCGAACTCTGTGATACAGGAGGTTTCCATGCTCTTGCGACATGAATCACATGAAGTCAGATGCAGCAAGTGATTTGGAAGGTAAGTGGAATGATGCTGTTTTTGGCAAAAGGTATCAGGTTTAATTGCAGGAATGTTTTACTGCATCTGTACAGGGCATTGCTGAGACCACACCTGATGTACTGTGCGCAGAATTGATCCCCTAAACTAAAATAAAAAGATATAATTATTTTCGAAGATTTTCAAAGAGGTTTCCCTTTACTCATTCCTGGAATGCCGGCCTTTTGTTATGGGGGATTATCAGTTTCGATCTTAGCTGAGAAATAGCATTGAACCATCCATGTCTTTCTGGAAAGTGTATCAGCTGGATGCTTATTATCTCCTGTCAGCGAGACTAAAACTAGAGAATAAACTTTAAGAAAAAGATGTATTAATATTAACACACATACTATGAAGACACCTACCAATATTTACAAATTACACAGACACGTGTAAGCATGTCATCAAATTATAAAGTGGGGACTTTTTTTGCCATTGGAAGGAATTGTGTACAACAAGAGCAGTGACACACCTGCATATAATCCATCATCAGGTTTTCCAGAGAATGTTCCCGGAGATCGCACATGGTCCAGTTTGGTGCTCAGTTGACAAAATTGTAAGTTCCAACACAGAAAGGGGGAAAAATGTTCCCTGCCTGAGAAGCAGCAGACGATTGATCCCTCTCTCTTACTTTGTTCCGCCAGATAGCAAAGTGTGAGATCATAAAATCCTTGCGTCATCTTTACCACTTGTGAAGGATTCCTGCTGAGGATTCATTGAAATCTCTCCACTGCCTGAAACGAAGGGAATTCAGCCAAATCTCACTGTTACAGAAAGCAATCCCACTACCAGTAGCTTGTGTGAGCAGAATAACTTCAAAGGCAGAATAACATTGTGGGGCACTCTATCATTTTACCATTTGTTATGAGTTCAACTTTCTGTGGCTCACATTTTTCAAGAAAATGGCGGTGTCTGAGATCTAAATCATTAGCCACCTCACTAAACTGGCTGCATTTAAGATTGGTGTAAACAGTGGAGGATTGGGACTGGAAAAGGACATAGTGACCCTCCAACATTTGTTGGAACACAAATGAGAATTTCTAAAAGGGCTGTTCAAGTGGAAATTCCCTTCCCCAGAGGATTGTGGTGCCTGGATGTTTGCATTTATTCAAATTTGTTCTGGTATGTCGTAAAATGGTATACAGACAGAAATGCACTGCTTTGAGCAAAAGCATATGAAGCGGTGACAAAGTATTTAATAGCCCACTCCTGCTGCTCAGTCCTGTGTTGCTATGTTCTATTCAACCCCTCACATCTCCTGCAAGGAACAGATGGAGGCTACTTGCTCCAAATACCTGGTCAACAGTAATACAGAATCTCATTCAGTCCCTCAAGGCTGTCACACATGGTTTGGTGTTGGTTGGAAAATGTTATTTGTTTCCACAGATGCTTCTAGTCTCTTTACAGAGTGTTTCCTCTCCGCAACTTGTGGTTCATTTGTTGCTGATATCATAGACCCAGATTCACCGTGAATACAGTCCCCATACTTCAACCAGAGATAACTCACAAAATACTTTACTCTCTCTGTTTGCAACATTCAATAAAAGAACATTCAGGAAAATTACAGCCATTAACTTTGCAATTACTGAATATGAGGACAAAAGGAACAGTATCAGGTAATTTGGATGATCAAGCCATTGCATAACATCATGGCTGATCTACTGTTGACAGTAACTCCTCTTTAATGCCCAATTCTTCACCCCTTAGCTCTCTGACAGATCAAAAATCCATCTACGTCTTCCTTAAATGCTTTCAGAGATAAAGCTCCCCTAACTCTCTCACCCAGATAATTCCTGACAGTGATTACCTTCTGTGAGAGGAAAGCCCTCCCTACACATACACCAACACCTGTTGATATGAACAAGTGGCGAACACAGGGGCTCAGGAAAGAGCGAATGGCTTTGATACCAAGGCAGTATTTGACTGAGGATGGCATCGGGACCACCTACTTATTTGATCTGAATGTGAATCAGGTGTAACCTTCCCACTGGACGGAGTCTTTCGGAACACAAATAAAGAGGTTTGGGGTCAGTCGCCAACAATCCTCTCAGTCCCGGTACATCCCTGCAGGAGATCCACAGGTTAGCCCCCTCAGCACAAATATCTTCAGCTGCTCCATCAATGTATTTTCCTATCATAAGATCTGAAGTAGGTATGATGACTGAAGATCACAGAATGTTCAGAACATTTTGTCCCCCATCAGCTCCTGAACCATTCTGTGTCCATGTGCAGCAAGACCCGGACAGCATTCCGGTTTGTGCTGTTAAAGTGTCGGTAACATTTATGAAACAGCACGGCCAGACACTGCACATTTCCACAGCTAGAAAACGAGATCAGTCAGCATCTGAAGCTGGTTGCACGCGGGTTTGAGCTAGCATTCAGGAACAGGAAGAGTGACGCACGTTCAATACTCCTGCCTGTTAGACAGGAAGGAAAGTGGTCTGTTCAGTGCATCGAGCTGTTAAAGAGGAACAGGCAGAGCCCAATCAGACATTTAAACCTGTTCCATGAGACCAGGAGGAGGCTATTCATCCCCACGAGACAGTAATACGGAACATGAGGGGGTCATTGATATTCCAACATGACAAACCAATGAAACCGAGACTGCACTGATAGAGGACTCCATGATGTTAATCATGGTTCCATTGCTGTAGAACGTGTGTTGCTTTAACATAGTTTGCTGGCAATGAGAGGGAAGCCAATTGATTTGTGCCAAGTCTCAAGGAAGCATCTTCCATCGCCGAGAAGACACACCCATCGTCTCCATGGAAGTCAGAATCTGGTGGGAATAGTTAACTGTTTAAGCATGAAGGTATTGTGGCTGCTGTAAGGATTGCGGATAACGAGACTTTCAGTGCAGGACCATACACCAAATGCACTGTATTAATGTGGGGAGAGTTTATTCAAAGACTGGCCCTCTGTCTCTCTCATGCGACATGGGGATTGGGTGTGGAGTGAGGGGAATATTCTCAGAGGCTCTTAAACTATCGACAATCATGTAACCCGACTAAAAAAAAAGCCATGGAATTTTTCACTGTATCAGTGTCTATTTAGAACATCGTGAGTGACTGTCCCTCATCCTCAAGTTTCAATGCAATCGCCTCTCATTCTCTCACAACGCCAGAGATTAATCTTCACTGTCCTCTCGTGGTACCATAATCCCAGGGATTAGTCTGGTCAAACCTCATTGCACACTCTCTGTGGCAAGGCGATCTTTCCTTATAAAGGAGAGAAAGTCTGTCCGCAGTGTCCCAAATGCTACCTCAACAACATTCTCAGCGATGATTACAATAACTCTTTTTCCTCTTAGACATCTCCGTTTCTTTCCTGTGGCATAAACAAAACTTTCCTTCTCTCTGTAATGCTGGAAAGAGTTAACACTTTTATAATGAAGGTTCTGTTGCTGCTGTCGGGATTATGGATAGCATGACGTTTATGGCAGGATCACGCACCAATTGAACTCTATTAACGTTGGGAGAGTTTATTCAATAGCCTGAAACCACCAACACCCCCCCCCCCCCCCCCGCCCGCCATCTCTCTCTCTCTCTCCTCTCTTTCTCTCTCTGTCTCAGTTGAAATAGGGAGTGGGGGTGGTTGGGTCGAACGGTCTCAGAGGTTCTTAAACTATCGAGAATCATGTAATCTGAGTGAAAAAAGCCATGGAACTTATCACTGTATCAGTGTCTGTTTAGAACATCATGAGTGATTGTCCATCCCCCTTAAGGTTCAATGCAATCACCTCTTATTCTCTCACTGAGTTTCACTCACTGCTCATGGTGCCATCATCCCAGGGGTTAGTCTGGTTAAACTTGAGATAAAGTCTATCCACAATACCCCAAGTACTGCCTCAACAACACTCCCAGGGATTGTCAAAAACATCTTTTCTCTCATTTAGACTTCGCCATTTATTTCATGTACCACAAAAAGCCATTCCTTCTCTATGCACAACGACTGACATGGAATTTATAAATGCCTTAGATCTGTACGTCAGCATCAATAAAGCCAGCACCAGAGATTCCTATGGAGATGTGCATCACTCTCGGGGAGAATTTCAATGAGATTGTATACACCTGAAATAGGGGATGATCACGTACCTGAATGGAAATGAGACGTAGCAATACAGATAACAGGCAGAAAAAGGGAGCTATCTTTACCTTTATTCTTCTCTCACAGGAAGTATGAAGCCCTGGTCAGGGCAGCATGTTATGCAGATCTTGAGCTGAGTGGCTGGTCCAGCTGTTCCACAGTACCATAAAGAGTAAAACGCAAAGCTTTGGATTTTTAGTGTCACAACAGAGGATAAATCTTCCTGCTTAATTAAAACCAGCAACAGAGAAAAGATTTATCCCATGCAGTAATCTGTGATAATTCTAGAGTCCAAATCTATTTAAAGTAAACAATAACAACTTTGTTTCTTAAAGTATAACAGAGAATAATAAACGAACGACTATTTACAACTTCTTCCTCTAACCTGTCTTTAACCTTCCCCTTCCACAATACTAAGTCGACAAGACTCCTAATTAAGATATACAAAACAAAACTGCTTATCTCAAAACCAGGAAGCTTTTGGTTCTTCTCCATTTTCCTGTCTTCTTTTCTTCTTGGGGACTCTGCTTCACCAGTTAAAGGTACCTATAGGAAAGCTATTTTTCAGACAGTCTTTGCATGCAGGTAGCTTGGCCGTTCTTCTCTCAATTTTTCAATTTTCCACCGTCTTGTACCACCAAACTATTGGATTGTATCATTGGTTGTTAAGATTGTCAATATAATAAATTGAAACTTGGTTGGAGATGGGTATGTTGGGGTATAATTTAAAATGTTTTGCTGAATTTGTTTCGAGACAATGAGCTAATCGGGTTGTTCGACCAAATGTTACATTATATCTATTTTTCAGAACTCTTTGTGCTGTCAGGTCGTCATTGTTTGTTTTTAATTCTCTAAAAGGTACAGTACACCCACGTGTTCATCACAGAAGTCACACGGAAAACTGAGGAGGGAATCATGACACATTGACTTCCCTAAAGGTCTTGAGGCAAGCAGATTGGTTTTTATAACAAATGATAATGGTTGATTTAAACTCCCCAATTTCCTTCATGAGATATCAACAGACCATTACTCTGTGGCTCTAGATTATGAGTCAATGGCTTGACCACTATAAACTGTCTTCCCTTATGTGCAGAGAACAAGTTAAATATTCGCAATAGCAATTATTTAGTGACGGACATGGTTACTAGGAACGTGAAACTTTTGCATCCGGATTGAACAAAGGCACAAATGGTTTATTCAGATATTGCACTGAGACCGAGGACGAGACTGGTATATCATGATGGTGGTATTGGAAAGGATTGGTGAGTTGGGAGGACATGGAGATGTAAATCTGTGAAGGACAAAATGGATTATGGAGTTTGAGAAGAGTCTGGTTCCTTCTTGCATATCAGTGAGTAATTTATAAATCGTAGTTTGATGGTTATAATATATAAGGAAATGAATTTTTGTTTGGAACTGAAGATATTGACTTGCACTTTCCAAAATATACATATCATGAGCCGAAATTCAGTTCAACCCAGTTTAGTAGACAAATATAAAGACTTACCAGGAACACCAATTATCGCGAGAATGGGATAGTAACCACCTTGAATAATCCAAAGGATATCCTGGATCCGCCATGCTAATGATACCCAAGGCTGTGAAAGCCAGTAAAGACCCTCGGATAAACTCCTGTCCATTGTTTGAACATTCCAGTCTAATATTCTCAGATTCGGATCCATTGTTGGAACATTCCAACACTATGTTGGAACATAGTGGGCGGCACGGTGGCACAGTGGCTAGCACTGCTGCCTCACAGCGCCAGAGACCTGGGTTCAATTCCCGACTCAGGCGACTGACTGTGTAGAGTTTGCATGTTCTCCCCGTGTCTGCGTGGGTTTCCTCCGGGTGCTCCAGTTTCCTCCCACAGTCCAAAGATGTGCGGGTCAGGTGAATTGGCCATGCTAAATTACCCTTAGTGTTAGGTTAGGGTGGGTTGCGCTTCGGCGGGTCGGTGTGGACTTGTTGGGCCGAAGGGCCTGTTTCCACACTGTAAGTAGTCTAATCTAGTCTAAGTAGTCTAATCTAATTCTAATCCATTGTCCTCAGATTATGAACTATTATTGTAACGTTCCTGTCTAATGTTCTCAGATTCTGATTTCTCCTCTCCCTCTCTCTCGAGCTGCTGATCCCTGTTAGTGCTGTAAGTGATGCTCCTACTCACACTATGGGATAGCACATTGAACAGAGCCCATTTATCTTGCAACGATGGAAACTCCACGGAGATTTACATTAATCACGGTCACTGAACAAATAACTCAATTTAACTTCTTTGAGTTCAATATTGATTTTATTAAAATTCAAAAGAACGTTTAAAATTTAATCGTTTAGCTTGGGATATGTGGGGGCGGCGGAGAGAAGGAATATTGTAGATGGTAGATTGATTCCGTGGAATCATTCAATCTGCCTTGGATATGGGAGTAATGTTAAAGGATTGTCAAAACATAAACAAGTTTCTCCGTTTATAAATGGAATCATACAGTCTGTAACTACTGATCAGTGATTATAATATCAGTAAAATATGGAGAGAACTTTTCTAGTCCATAATCTGACAGGCAAATGTGCCTTCGACAACATGAAGTATAACAGACAAATGGCATGGACGTGTTAACAGAGAATATGATATGACACACAATTCAGATGGTTAGTCCAGGATCAGAGAGGGCATGTGAGTGTCATGCTGTTAATGTTGTCGATGTCAATCAACCGTGATTAAGTACCATGCATTGGTTTTCAATTTCAGTGTGATTATGTTATTGGGGACATGGCTGCAGAGACTGGAGGGAGGGAACATGATATTTCCCAGTCATCAGTATTGGGATGTTACTCTTCATAAATCATAAGAAAATCAAATTCCAGGATACATCTCCAATGAGGAGTGAGGAGATCCAATATTAACCATACGACCAGAATACATTGGAGCAGAAATTTGGCTATTCAGCCCATTGAGCCTGCTCCACCATTCAATGTTGGCTGTTAAGCTTGTCAACACCATTCTTCCACTTTCTATCTATGACCCTTCTTCCCCTTTACAATCAAGAACCTATCTGTCTTACTCTTAAATATACTCAATGACCTGGCCTCGACAGCCTTCTGTCGCAGTGAATTCCCTAGATTCACCACTCTCTGGCTGAAGAGTTTCATCTTTATCTGTGTTTGAAAAGGTCTTCTCCTTACTCTGTCCCCTTGGGTCCTAGTCTCCCCTCCATTGGAAATATCTTCCCAACATCCACCCTGTTCAAGTCATTCATTATTCTATAAGTTTCAATTAGACCTCCTAACATTCTTCTGAACTCTATCAAATATAGACTCAGAGCCCTCAGATGAAATTCATATGTTAAGCTTTTCATGCCTGGGACCATTTTTGTGAATCTTATTGGAAAATGCTCCAGGGCTAGTACATCCTTCCTGAGATATGGGACCCAAAACTGTGCACAATAATCCAACTGTAGCCTGACCAAAACCTTATAAAGCCTCAGAAGTACATCCCTACATTTATATTCAAACCTTCTTGAAATAAATGGAATCATTTTATTTGCATTCCCAACTGCTGATAACCTGCAGGTTTACCTTTCAAGATCCTTGGACTAACACCCCACCCACCCCCCAACCCCGAGTCTTCTGAACTAGCTCGCTATTTAGAAAATAGTCCATGCCATTATTTTTCCTTGCAAACTGCATGACCTCACACTTGCCCACGTTATACTCCACCTGCCACTTTTTTGCTCACTCCCGTAACCTGTGCAAATCCTTCAGCAGGAGAAAGTGAGGACCGCAGATGCTGGAGATCAGAGTCAAACAATGTGGTGCTAGAAAAGCACAGCCAGTCAGACGGCTCTGAGGAACACGATATTCGACGTTTCAGACATAAATCCTTTATCAGGAATGAAGTGGGTGGGCGGAAAGGGATTGAGAGATGAATGGGAGGGGCTGGGAGGAAGGTAGCTTGGAAGACGATGTCTAAATCGAGGTGAGTGGTGAGAGTGGAAGGTGGAGTGGATAGATGGAAGGAAGATAGACAGGTAGAACAGTTCAACAGGCGGTGTTCAGTTGGAGGGTTAGATCTGGGATAAGGTGGAGGGAGGGGAGATGAGGAAACTGGTGGCATTGCGTTGGATACCATGTGGTTGAAGGGTTCCAAGGTGGAAGACGAAGCGCTCTTCATCCAGACGTCTGGTGGGTAGAATGTGGCAGTGGAGGAAGCCAAGAACTTGCATGTCCTTGGAGGTGTGGTGGGAGAGGCGAAGTATTCATCCACAGGGAAGTGGGGTTGTTGGGTATGTGACAGAGAGTGTTCCCTGAACCGTTCTGCAAGTTAATGCCCTGTTTCCCCAGTGTAGAGGAGACCAGGAGCAATGGACAGAGTAGATGAGGTGTTTGGATGCACAGGATCTTCTCTGCCTGATGTGGGAGGATCCTTTTGGGCCTTGGATTGAGGTGAGGAGGAAGTTATTGGTACAGGTTTCATACCTCTTGCAATGGCAAGGGAAGATGCTGGGAGTGGAAGGTGGCTTGTGGGGGTGTGGGAGGGGGGACGCGTGAACGAACGAGGGAGTCGTGAAGGGAATGGTCTCAGTAGAATACTGATAGGGTTGGGGAGGGAAGTATATCTCTGGTGGTGTGGTCTTACTGTTGGTGGCAGAAATGGCGGAGGATGATGCGTTGTATCCTGAGGTTGGTGGTCTGGAAGCCGAGCATCAGAAGGGTTGCTAGAGGATGCTACTGCACCCTCCTGCAGCCAAACCACCTCTTCGATGCTACCTATCCCTCTATTCCATCTTTGCACTGTTTGATAACTTAGTCAGAATGCACTCAGTTCCTTCATGTAGACCATTAATGCACAAAGCGAATTTTGTGGTCCCAACACTGAGTCTTGAAGAATACCACTTGTCACTGGATGCCATCCTGAGAAGGACACTTTTATGCCCACTCTCTGCTTTCTATCAGACAGCCATGCATCTATCCAAGATAGCACCTTGCTTGTAACACCAGGGGCACTAATCTTTTTCAATAGCCTTCTGCGTGCCACCTTATCAACGGATTTTATAGAAGCAGGTGGATAACATCTACTGGTTCTCATTGGTCAAATCTGCTCGTTACTCCCTCAAAGTATTCCAATTGGGCATGACCTCCCATTGATGAAACAATGCTGACTTTGGACTATTTTGCTAAATCCAAGTATTCAGAAATCCCATCCTTCACGATGGATTCCAGGTTGTTACCCACAAACAAGGTTAGGCTAATCAATCTGTAATTTTCCATCTTCTGCCTAACTCCCTTATTAAATGGAGTGTCACGTTAGCAATTTTCCAGCCATTCCTGATTTTAGTCATTCCTGAAAGATTACCACTTTCGCTTTCACTACCTCTTCAGCTATCTCCCTTACAATGCTGGGGTGTAGTCCATATGGTTCAGGTGATTTATCCAAATTCAGGCCGTTCTGTTTTCTAGCATGTTCTCCTTGGTGATGACCACCATACCAGCTCTGTCCTCTCACTCTCTTCAATTTTTGGGAAATTACTTGTGTCTTCCACCATGAACATTGATGCAAAGTTCCTCATTCGTTTCTTTGTTTTCCACTCCTGTCTCTCCAGCATCATTTTCCAGTGGTCCATATTCACTTTTGCGTCTCTTTTGCACTTTATATATCTAAAGATCCTCTTACAGTCTCCTTTGTATTGCTGGTTAGCTTATCTCCATATCTAATCTTCTCTGTCCTTTTTTTTGCCCTCTGTTAGTCTTTGTAAGTTTCCCAATTCTCTAGTTTCCCACTGCCCCTCATCAAATTATACGCTTGCCCTTTTGCTTGTATGCAATCCCTGACTTCATTCGTCAGCCCTGGCTGCCTCATCCTCCCTGTACCATGCCTCTATTCCTCGGCAAGAATCGCTGCTGTGACTCCTGAATTAATCTTGGAATCTGCTGCCATTGCTGTTCCCCTGTTTTTGATGCTTGACCACTCCCCCAGTCAATTCTACCCAGCTTCTCCCTTATGCCTCTGTAGTTGCCTTTAGCCAGCTGAAATACTGTTACCTCTGATTCTATCTTCTCTCTTGCAATTACAGAATAAATTCAACCGTGTTCTGATCATTGCTTCCTAAATTTACCTTCACCTTAATCTCAATCACGAATCCTGCGTCATTAAATGCAGTATCATCTGTTCCCGAGTGGGCTCCACCAGAAGTTGCTCCAAAAAGCCATCTCATAAACATTCCTAAAATTCCTTTTCTTGCGAACCGAACCACTACCAATCTAATGTTCCCAGTTCCCCTGCATATTGAAATCACCCATGATTACTGCACTTTGCCTTTCCTACACATCTTTTCTATCTCCTGGTGTATCTTGTGCCCCAGCTCCTGACTACTCTTTGGAGCCCTGTACAAGACTTCAAGTGTGGTTATCTTACCTTTGTGGTTCCTTAATTCTACCCACGCAGATTATACACCATCTGCCCTTACTTCCTTTCTTACTATTGATTTAATTTCTTTTCTTACTAACAATGCATATCCACTCCCTCTGCCCACCTGCCTATCTTTTCGATAGGATAAATATCCTTAAATATTCAGATCCCCTTGCAGCCACATCTCTGTGATGCCCCTCGCTTCTTACCTGCTGATTTAATTCTGCGCCACAAGCTGATTTACCTTATTCCTTATACAGCATGCATTCAGTTGTAACCCCTTCAGTCCTACATTGACCGTCCCTCTTCTCATTGTCATTCATTTGTGCAGTGAGCCTGAAGATTGATATGTTAAACATTTCCAGATGTTCTATCCTATTTGTGCCTGTGCTGGAGATTTTAATAACCTCTACTGAGTTCTGTACTTTTGCCTCCTCTTTTAATTCGGCTTTTCTAATTAAACCTTATAACTGCACCCCCACCCCGCACACACACACACATGCACTCCTAATCAGTTTAAAGCTCTGTCTGCAGCCCCAGTTAGGATTCACTCGGACTTTGTCTCAGCAAGGTTCAGATGACCACTGTGCCATCGGAGGAGGTCCTTTCTTCCTCAGTAATAAAATGTGTTTATTCAACACAAAATACAAAGATTAAAAAAGAGTTTCTGTACATCCCAAAATATGAAAACTACAAAAATACAATATTGTTAAAATACACTTACTATGTGGAGCTATATCAATTAAAGTGTGAATTACAAAACCATGGAAGTGGCGTGCAAACTTTATCAATCATTATTTGACCCACAGCTGAGATCCTGATTTCCCCTCTGCCAGTGATTCCCTTCACTGAGATTCCACCCTTCCTCTCACGCAGTGTCTAGAGGGGCTACAAGTTCCTGTTGGCCCAGAATATATAAATTAATCCACCTTCTCCCTGGAACCAATCTATTGGTTTATTGGATTGTGTTTAGCTGTCAGCAACACAGCTCTGGGATGTTATTGGCGATAAATGATCTGGGATGACAGCCAGTATCAGCATTTTGCTCACAGGGTATGGCACCAGACAGTCTGTGAGAGTTTCTAAGAAAAGTTTCTGTGTATTTCTCATCATGCTATCTCCTGATCTAACTTCACATTCGTCTGACACCCCTTGCTCTCACTCACTCTGTCGCTCATTTTTTCACTCTGTTTATCTCACTTCACTGTCTTTCTCTCTGTTTACTTCTCTCCCTCTCAGTCTAGCTCCGATCATTACCTCTATTTTCAAGTTGTCAAGTTGGAGAGCTCATGGACGCATGGTGGGCTGAATGGCCTCCTTCTGTGTTGTATTAATTCTGAAGTTCTCTGACCCACAGTAACAAGTTTTGGTGCCTGGAGAGACAAGCTGGCCCAGTGAAGGACACAGTGGACAATTAACCATTATCTCTTCCTATTTTCTGACATGCAGCGACATCGAAATATCTGTTCAAACAAACAGATTCCTCATATTAAAATCAGCACACTTCAGACTGCCAGGCCATTGTGTTCAGTACACTGTTTTGTTTTGTTGGTCTTAGCTGGACTGGGATTAGTCTCCAACTCCTCCTCAGTCACTGTACCTGTGCACCTACTGCTGTGGTTCCACACACCCCACCCCACCGCCGCCACACATAAGTTTAAACCCTCGTAAAGGACGATAGCAAACCTGCCTCCCAGGAGGTTGCTGCCAGTTCAAGTCCATCCTGTCCATCTTGTTTATATCCTATCAACCGGAAATCCCAACGATCCACATATCAGACAGTGTTATCAGTTCAAGTGCATCCCGTCCTTCTTGTGTGTATCATACTGACCCGTGAATCCCAATAATACACATTTCATAAATTGCTGCCAGTTCAGGATCATACCGTCCTTTTTGTGTATATCCTCCCGACTCGGGAATCCCAATGATCCACATATCGGAAGTGCTGCCTACGCTGCCAGCTCTTTGATCGTGTATTTAACTGTGTTACCTTACGATTCCGTACCTCATTTGCACGTGACATATTCTAATGTCTCCAGAATTCAAATATCCTTTCAGCACAACTCCAGCAAGGCCTTTTTTTTTAAACTGGTTAGACTTGATAATAAAAACTTAAGTGTGACGTCAGGAAAGTGAGACAACTGAATCAGTCCAATGACCACCAGATCTGATATCTATCCCCGCCACCAAACCTGTTTGACAAGGCGTACATATGGACCATCTATTTGCAGATGGACGAGGATAAACAGAAGATTAGAAAACGTCAGAGCAGATGGATATGCTTCCACCTGTTTACTCAGCTTTGCTATTCAATTGGATTCTAGTTATTCTGTTCCTTTCAATGGCAGCATCCCCAGCGGGTCAGAAAGTGCCCAGTGTCGTTGTGTGCACAGTCCTGCGAAGGGAGTATCTAGTGCCAGGCAATGGGATTTGGGGAGTCCCAGGGATGGCACAAGGAACGGCTGCATGTAGTGACGATGGACTGCGGGAACTGAGACAGATGAAATGGGCATCCAGGGACACTCAGACAAGATTCCGAAAGACACAGAGGAACCCACGAACCACAGCTGTTTTTACAAAAACCTGTCACATTTGCTGCATTTCTCCATCGAACAAAAGCAAAAATTCAGGAGATGGTAGAAATCTGAAGCAAACACAGAGACGTACTGTGGAGAGAAAAAACAGTTAATGCTCCCAATGCAGACACGGGTGAATCTACAAAGTCCACACAGACAGGGTCCAGAGATTAGAAATGAACCCAAGTCCCAAGCACTGTGAGGCAGCATTCCTGTGTCACCATGCTGGCCAATGCTGGATAATTGGGGATAGTATAGTTAAAAGCATAGATACTGTTCTCCGTGATCGGGATTAAGAGTCCTGAAGGTTGTGTTGCCTACATGGTGCTCGGGTTTGGGATATATCATCTGGGTTGCAGAACTTGGAGCGGGAGGGGAATGATCCAGTGGTCAGGGTCCGTGTAGGTACCAACGACTGGACAAACAAATGACAATGAGAAGAGCGACGGGTAATACAGGACTGAACTATTATATCAGAAAGCATGCAGTATAAGGAATAAGGTAACTCATCCATAAATTGGCAGGTCCGACATAGTGGGCATTACAGTGACATCACTGCAAGAGGATCAGGATTGGGAGCTGAATATTCAAGGATATTCATCCTGCCGAAAAGATAGGCAGGTGGGCAGAGAGATAGAGTTGTCTCAGTATTAAGATTGGAATCGAATCAATAATCAATAATAAGAAATGTAATAAGGTCAGATGGTGTAGAATCTGTGTCGGTAGAATTGAGGAATCAAAAAAGTGAGAAAATGTAGTTGGAATTATATACAGGGAGCTGGGGGGTAAGATACACCAGGAGCTGGAAAGATCTGCAGAAAAGGCAAAGTTACAGTGATCATGTGGGATTTTATTTTACAGATGGACTGGGAATTCAGATTGATAGTGGTTGGCAGGAAAAGGAATTTGTGGAATGTCTACGTGATGGCTTTTTGGAGCAGCTTGTGCAGGCAGACTAGATGAGGGGATGTTAAGGTGACAGTGATCATAATATGGTTGAATTTAAGCTGCAGTTTCAGATGGAGAAGATAGACTCAGAAGTAACGGTATTACACCTGAATAAAGGCAATTGCACAGACATGAGTGAGGAGCTGGGTAGAATTGACTGGAAGAAGGGCACAGCAGGAACGACAGTGCAACAGCAGTGGCAGGAGATTTTTGGACTAATTCAGGATACAGCAGAGATTTATCCCGAGGAAAAAGAGACTTGTATAGGGAGGATGGGACAACCATAGCTGACGAGGGAAGTCAGGTATAGCATAAAAGCAAAAGAGAAATGATATACTGTGGCAAAGTGCAGTGGGAAACCTGAGGATTGGAAAACTTACAAAGGCAAAACAGAGGGCAAACGAAATAAAATAAGGAGGGAGATTATTAAATATGGGGGTAAGCTAGCCAGTAAGATAAAGGAAGATTGTAACAGTTTCTTTCGATATATAAAGTACAAAAGAGCGGCAAAAATGAACATTGGACTGCTGGAAAATGATACTGGAGAGATGGTAGTGGGGAACGCGAAAATGGAAAAGGTACTGAATAATTACTTTGCATCAGTTTTCATGGTGGAAGGCACGAGTAGTACCTTAAACATTTAAGGTATTGAGGAGCCAGAGCTGAGTATGATGGCCCCCACCATGGAGAACATGCTAGATAAAAATGTAGTGACTCGAAGGTGGTTAAATAACCTTGACCAGATGGACTACATCCCAGTATTATAAGGAAGATACTGAAGATGGAGTGGAGGCAATCGTGGAGATCTTTCAGCAATCACTAGAGTAAGGAACGATCCCAGGCCATCGGAAACTCACTAACGTGACACCCCTTTTTAACAAGGGAGTAAGGAAAAAGACACAAAAAAACCCCACCATGAATAGTTTAACCTCTGTCGTGGGTAAGATCCTGGAATCCATTGTGAAAGATGAGGTTTCTGAAAACTTGAAAGTGTTTGGTAAAATAGGGAAAAGTCGGCATGATTTCATCAAGGGAAGTTCATGCCTGACAAATCTATTGGAATTCTTTGAAGAGGAAATGAGCAGGCTCTACCAAGCATAGCCAATGGATGGTATCCACCTGGAATTCAAGAAGGCCTTTGACAAGGTGTCACACAGGAGATTACTGAATATGATAAAGGTCCGTGGTGTTAGAGGCAAGGTGGTGACATGGATAGAAGCTTGTCTGTCTGGCAGAAAGCAGAGAGTTGGGATGAAAGTGTACTTCACAGGATGGCAGCCGGGGACAAGTGGTGACCCAGAATGCTCAGTGTTGGAATCATAAATTTTTACGTGTTACATTAACAATCTAGATGAGGGAATCGAGGGCATTCCGGCTAGGTTTGCAGACGATACAAAGATAGGCACATGGACAGGTCATATTGAGGAAGCGGAGAGGCTGAACAAGGATTTAGTCAGATAAAGAGATCGTCAAATGTATTCCAACCTTGGAAAGTGTGAGGCCATGCACTTTAGCACGAAGAATAGAGGCATAGTCAATTTTCCAAATGGCGAAAAAATTCAGAAATCTGAAGTGCAAAGGGACTTGGGAGTTGTAGTGCAGGGTTCTCTCAAGGTCATCTTGCAGGTTGAGGCAGCATTTAGGAGAGTATTTGCAATTATGATTGGGAGCATTTACTACGAGAAAAATTGAATATAAGAACTGAATGTATCCTGCTCTGGTCAGACCACATTTGGAGTATTGTGCTCATTTTTGAGCTCCATACCTTAGGAAGGATGTACTGGTCCTGGAGCGTGTTCAGAAGATTTTCACGAGAATGGTCATAGGAATGAAAAGCTTATTGCATGAGGAATGTTTGAGTACTCCGGGTCCATACTTAATAAAGTTTGAAAGGATGAGAGGGAATGTGAAATAGACTGAATACTGAATGACCTGGAGAGAGTGGGTGTTGATAAGATGTTTCCATTGGATTAGAATCAGAGGGCACAGCCTTAGATGAAAGGGAACACCTTTTAGAACAGTGATAAGGAGAAAGTTATTTAACAATAGAATGGCGAATCTTTGAAATTTATTGCCACAGAAGGCTGTGGGGGCAGGTCATTGAGTATATGTGAGACGGAGATCGATAGTTTTTGATTATCCAGGAGATCAACGATTATGGAGAGAAGGTCGGAGAATGGGTTTGAGAAACCTATCAGCGATGATTGAATGACGGAGCAGACTCGATGGGCTAACTGTCCTAATTTATGCTCCAATGTCTTATAGTCTTCTGGTCTAAACCGGAAGGAAGTACCTTGCATCTCTGAGAAGATAAATTCTTGTTCCTCTTGAAGGTCAGAAACTGTTGGAAATAGTCAACTGTTTTAGAATGAAGGTAATGTGGCTGCTGTCAGGGTGGTGGATAATATAACATTCAGTGCAGGATCACACACCAGCTGCACTGTATTAATGTGGGGAGAGTTTATTCAAAACTTGGACCTCTCCATCTCTCTCAATGGGGAGTAGGAGTTGGGGTAGGTGGGCGTAACATCCGCCCAGACACTTAAAATATTCCGAATCATGCATCCTGAGTGAAATAGCAGGCATGGAATTTATCACCTTCTCATTGACTGTTTAGAATATAAGGAGTGATTGTCCATCCCTCTCAGGATTCAGTGCAATCACCTCTTATTCTCTCACAGCGCTAAAGATCAACCTTCACTCACTCCTCATGGTGCCATCATCCCAGGGATTAATCTGGTAGAACTCCTCTTCACTCTCTCTGTGATAAGAAGATCACTCCATATAAAAGAAACAAAATCTGTCCACAATACCCCAAATACTGCCTCAGCAACACTCTCAGGTTTGATCACAATAATTCCTTTCCCTCACTTAGTTGGCTCCAATTCTTTTGTGTGACACAGGAAATAATTCATTTACAATGCACTGCCACGGATGTAGAATTTAAAAACATCCTTACATCTGGAGGTCAGCATTAATAAAGAACCAGCACCAGAGGTGACCATGGAGATTACTCTTGGAAGAGGCTCAATCACAAAGGATACATCTAAAATAGTGAATGGCTACCTACATTAATGGAAATGAGCCGTTGGAATATGGGATGCAGGCAGAGGAAGGGAGCTACTATTCCTTTTGTTCTGCCCTCACGGGATGTGTGCAGCCATGGTCAGGCCAGGATGTTATGCCGATCTTGAACTGAGTGGCTGTTTCAGCTGTTCCACAGGATAATAAATAGTGCGTTTGCAGTTAAACAGAAACTTGACCTGAGAAGGATGACTCACTGCCTTCTCTAATGGGCATAAGGCAAGTCGACATCAACAGATTATTATTCTGTGGCTCTAGAATACGAGCCAATTACGTGACCCACCATACACTGTCTGCCCATCTTTCAGATTTTGTGCAGAGAACAAGTGAAACATCTCAAGTGCAATTATTTTGTATTGGACACATGGTTAAAAGGGACTTGAAACAGATATATCTGGAATTAACAAAGGAACAAACGATTAGACTTACAGTGTGGAAACAGGCCCTTCGGCCCAACAAGTCCACACCGACCCGCCGAAGCGCAACCCACCCATACCCCTACATTTACCCCTTACCTAACACTACGGGCAATTTAGCTTGGCCAATTCACCTGACCCGCACATCTTTGGACTGTGGGAGGAAACCGGAGCACCCGGAGGAAACCCACGCAGACACGGGGAGAACGTGCAAACTCCACACAGTCAGTCGCCTGAGTCGGGAATTGAACCCGGGTCTACAGGCGCTGTGAGGCAGCAGTGCTAACCACTGTGCCACCGTGCCGCCCACAAACGATGGTTTATTCAGGAATTGAACTGAGGCTGAGGAGGAGACTGGGACGTATTAACGGTGGTAATGGACAGGACTGGTATGTGAGGAGGAGATGGAGATGTACACTTTGCAGGAGGAAATGAATCAAAGAGGTTGAGAACAGTGTGTTTTCCTGTCGCGTATTGGTGAGTAATTTGTAAATAATAATTTGCTAGTTTTAATTTCTAAGGAATGGAAATTTGATTGGAGCAGAAAATGCCGGCTTGCACCTTTACAAGATCTGCATATCATCAGCATCGATTCAGTTCAGACCATTTCAATAAACAGACAGAGTGACTTACCAGGAACACCAACTGTAGCAAGGATAGGATAGTAACCAGCTTGAATAACCATCAGTACATCTTCAATCCGATATGCTAATGATATCCAAGGCTGTGAAAGCCAGTAAAAACCTTCAGATAACACCCTGTCCATTGTTGGAACATTCCAGTCTAATGTTTCCCGAGTCTGATCCATTGTTGGAACATTCCAGTCTAATGTTTCCCGAGTCTGATCCATTGTTGGAACACTCCAGTCTAATGTTCCCAGATTTTCAGCCTCTCCTGCCCTTCTCTCTGAAGCTGCTATTCCCTCTTATTGCTGTTGGACATGCTCCCGCTCACACCATGGTATAATACACTGAAAGCATTCCCCTATTGATAGAAGAGAAAAACTCTCTAGGGACGCATGGAGACTGACATCATTACAATGGTTGAAGAAATAGCTCAAGTTAACCCCTTTGAATTCAATGCTACTTTATTTAAATTCAAAATAGCGTTGAAGATTTATGCATTCTGGGTTTGATATGCGAGTATGACTGAAGGAAGGAATGTTGAAGATGGCAGATTGATTGTGTGTAATCATTTAGTCAGTCTTGGATATGGAAGTAAGGCCAGAAGTTTAACGGAACATAAACATGCTTCTCTGTTCATAAATACAGAAATAAATCCCGTAACTACTGATCAGTCATTGCAATATCTGTAAAATATTGAGAAAACAACTATCATCCATGATCTGATAGCAAAATGTGCCAAAAACATCGTGGGTTACAACAAACAAACGGTCATGGATACGTGAACAGAGAATTGCACATGACAAACACAGACTGTTATTCCAGGATCAGGGAGGGCAGGTGTGAGTGATGCTGTTGATGTTATCGATGTTAAGGAACTGTCATGAAGTGTCATTTAATGGACTTCAATTACATTGTGATTATGATACCGGGGAAAAGACAGAAGACGGAGAGGGCTGGGGGACATGGCTTTTTAGATTGGGCGGAGGGACAGTGATATTCCCCAGTTACCAGAATTGCAATGTAACTCTTTATAACTCATATGGAGAACAGATTCAAGAGTACACCTACAATGAGGAATGAGCAGATAATATTAATGAAATGCGTTTATGCAATATAAAATACAGAAACAAAATGATTTTCTGCACACACCAAAATACGCAGAGATAAGGTTGTTAAAATACACACCTGATATTGAGCTATACAAAGTGAAATGTAAATTACATAACTAGGAAAGTGGTATGCAAACTTTATCAATCATTATTTGACCCACAAGTAAGATCGTGATTTCACCTCTGTCAGTGAGTACCCTCACTGAGATTCTCTGGCCTAGTCTCTCATACAGTATCGGTGCGGGTGGGGGGGGGGTGAGTCGTGGAGGCGGGGTGGTGGTTATCATTTCCTGCTGCTCTTGGCACAGTCTATATAAAAACTATGTTTTCTCTATGGAACCAATCTGTTGGCCGAATGGGTTCTGTTTAGCTGTCAGTAACCCAGCTCTGTGATATTGTTGGAAATAAATTATTTGGGATGACAGCCAGTATCAGCACAATGCTCACAGTGTACGGCACCCAGACAAAGGGCTTGCCGTCCAGAGAAATTTCTAAATAAAGCATCTAACTTCTGTCTGTCCATTTTTATCTACCGTAATGCAGTCTTCTGATCTATCTAACTTCACCCTCATCTAACACCTCTTCCTCTCGCACTCAGTCAGTCGCTCCCCTTTCAATCCTCTCTCAGTTTATCTCCCTTCACTTGCTTTCTCTCTGTTTATTTCTCTCACACACAATCTCTCTTCACACACTCTCTCGATCACCAATTGTGCAGTTGGAGAGCTTGTGACTCCAAAATGGGCTGATTAGCCTCCATCCACTCCATAATAATTGAGGTTCTCTGACCCACAATAAATACTTCTTGGACAGGCATGCTGGTCCGGTGACAGGTACAGTGCACTATCACCTATTATCTTTTCCTGCTCTTCTCTGGTGTACAGCTGCCTTGAAATGTCTGTTCAAACAAAACAGACTGAATGAAATTCGAGCAGTCGAGAAGGTGTTCATGACTGTGTATTTCAATCAGGATTTAATGAAGGATGAGATTCCAGAATAACATAAGCAATGAATGAAAAACAGGGCAGCACAAGAAATGGCAGCTGAGTAAAACATGTGGTTCCAAGTAAATCTCATGGTATTACCGATAGGTTACAAAGGTAGTTGTGATCACTAAATACCGACCAAAGGGCAGTTGAAGCCTGATTGTTGCTGTTAATTGCCTTGGATGTTATATTGGTAGCGGGCAGAAGATAAAGTTTTGGGATATGCAACCGTCCCCACTGGGCGCATGGGGTAAATTCCTTATGGAATGTCATTGGCACTTTGAATTTTGTTTCGTTTTTTGGTTTTTTTATGTGTTTAGTTTGGAAAGTTTTTAGAGCTTGTTAGATGAAGTCGTCTTAGTTTGTGTTGTTTTAAAGCTCTCTGAGTCTTTTTTCATTCATGATCAGTGATGTTGTGTAATTCGAGTTCTTTCTCTCTAGAGCTCAAATGTTGCTACGGTGTGTGATACATAATGATGTGCTTAAATTGGTGTACCTCGAACAATAAGCGGAGCCATCGTCCAGTCAAGAGGAAAAATGTACTTTCTAGTCTAAGAAAATGGAGGGTGGATGTTGTCTTCTTGCAGAAGATGCACTTTGACGACAAGGAACATTTGACATTACAGCAGGGCGGGATTGATCGGGTTTATCTCTCGAATTTTAATAGTAGGAGTAGGGGAGAAGCCATACTGGATAGGAAGAATCTTCCAGTTAAATTACTCGATTATATTAGACACTAATAGGAGGATCATAATCCCCAAACCCTTGAACTATTGGAAAGAATACAGTATTTTGAATGGTTATTGCCTCCTGGCGCACCCTCTTAAAACCATGATAGATGCATTTTCCAAATGAAGTTATCTTGCCTCTTGGCACATTAATGTAGAAGATTTCAACTGTCTTATGGATCCCACAGCGGACAGAATGTCCAAAGGTCCCCCAATACCCTCGTCATAATGTAAGCAATTAGTTGATTCTTGTGCAGAACTAGAGATGGTGGATGTCTGGAAGGCAGATCTACCTCACAAGTAGGGATTTTATTTTCTCCTTTAACCCGCAGAAATACCACACGAAGGTTGATCTCTTCCACATCCCTGCAACAATCTTCGATTCGTGTGGCATCCTGCACAATTGGGAAAATTACCATTTCTGACCATGAAGCACTATAACAGTTTCGAGACGCTGGCGAATGGATCTATTTTTCCTTAAGGTTAGTTAGTTCATTGAGTATTTCCGTAATGATTTCAGATCTTTCTTAGCCATTAATTCAGATTCAACCAGTAACACATCCATTCTTGGGAAATTGCTAATGCTCATGCCAAGGGAATAGTTATTCCTCAGGAAGCGGCAGAAGGGGGAGCAGCAATGCTTGCTTGAAACAAAGCTGAGGACAGCCGAGCGGGCATACTGTGAAAGACACGCAGTGTCTAAGCTGCAGAAGATTACAACGCTTCGGTCTACAGTGAATTGCACGCTCACACAGACAGCAAAGAAGGAACTTACTTTTGCAAAACAGAGGCTGTTTGAACATCGTGATAAACCAGGCAAGTATTTGGCCTACCTTGTCAGGAAAACGAGCGACCCCTCAAGCCATAACCCCAATTAGGGAAGCTACTAGGATCATTCCCTCCGATTCCAAAAAGATTACTGCAGCCTGTCGGAGATTTTTCTCCGAATTATGTCGGACTGAACATTCAGTGCGACAAGCATACCTCCACCATAGCCATTTGCTTCATAACGTCAAGTAAATTGTGTCACCAATTTGCCAGTTTACATTAGAGTCCATGCAATCTAACCTTCCAGAGCGGCCTATCATGGGGAACCTTGTCAAAGGCCTTACTGAAATCCACATGGACTATGTCCACCACCCTGCCCTTGTCAACCTTTCTGGTCACTTCCTCAAAAACTCTCACAAAATGTATAAGGCATGATCCTCCATGCACAAAGCTATGCTGACTGCTCCAAGTCAATCTCTGTATTTACAAATGTATGCGTATCTTCTATCTCAGAACCTTCCCAAGCGGTTTACCAGAAACAGATGTGAAGCTTACTGATCTATATTTCTCCGGCTTTTCTTTGCAGCACTTTTTGAATAAGGGCACATTTGTTACCGCCCAGTCTTCCGTGTCCTTGGCCCCTGAACTGCCTTCTCTCGCCTCTTGCATATGTCTGGTCAGGACCAAGAGATTTATCTGACTTCAAGCATTCTAATATGTCCATTAGTGCCTTTAGTGATATGGACTGTACCAATATATGACAAGTAACGTCCCATAGGTCACAGGTCTTAATGTCTTTCTTCATGATAAATACAGAGGGGGAATTGAGGAACTCAACCATCTCTTGAGGTTTTACACATGCGTGCCCATTTTGGATTGTAAGACATCTTATTCTCTTTCTGGTTGTTCTTTTTCTTTACTTTACTGAATTTGGATTCACACCAATCTGCTCTGCCAAGGCTATCTTATTCCCACCTTTTGTCCTTGCTGATTTCCTTCTTCAGTAAAGTCCTGTACCCTCCCCCCGCCCCCCCGTGTACCTCAAGGGATTCCCTTTGTCCCAAATGAGCCACGCCTCCTTTTTGCAGGTCAGAGACTCAATATCGCTTGTCATCCAGAGTTCTCTCTTCCAATCTCACATTCCCTTCACCCTCAGAGGAACATGTAGACCATGAATTCTAACTATCTCACGTTTGAAGCCCGCCCCCTTGCCCGGGATCCTTTTACCTGGAAACAAACTACTCCAATCATCCCCTGCAATCCCCTGTCTAATTCCAACAAAATACGCCTTGCACCAACTTAGAAGATGAATCCGTGGACCAATTTTGTCCCTACCATAACTATTTTAAAATTAATACAGCTCTCGTCACTTTTCCAAAAATTCTCCCTCTGTAACCTATCCTACCCTATTTCCCTAAAGTAGGTCGAGATTGTCCCTTCCCCAGTAGGAAATTCTATATATTGCTCGTGGAAACTTTCCTGAACACACTTACAAGTTACGTTCTAGCTAAGTTCTTAACCATCTAGAAGTCGCAGTCTATGTTAGGAAAATTAAAATAACCTATTATGACAACCCTATTGCTCCTGCAAGTCCAGCCAGTCTCCCTGCATATTTGTTCCTCTAATTCCCATTGATTATTTAGAGGCTTATAGTGCAACCACTATAACATCATCATCCCGCTCTTACTTCTTTGCCCAGTTCACAAAACCTCATTGGATATTATCTCAGTTATTTCGTCATTAAATACTAGAGTGATATGCGCCTTTAACAGAACTATTGGTATTTAAATTGTTTCCATTTACATCTCTTCCTCGCAGTGACTTTCACATTCGCAAAACCCCTTGTGAAGGCACAGTGGAGAAATTGAGCTGTAAATGGATGGGAACTGCGCATCCTCTCACTTCCAGCATTGGTTACATTTTTCCCCACACTGAGCAGTGATCTAACAGTGTTACCGAACAATGCAATAACCTGGGTTTATATATGAATGAACCAGTGCGGACTGCACAGCTCCCAACACTGAACATTTAGTCCAGGATTATAGATGAAGCATTGGTGTGGGCTTCACAGAGTTTCACTCTGGACATTGCTGTGTTGCATACAGCTGTACACTAGCCGGATCTACACAGTGGTCCATCCTGAATATGTAATGGATGGGCTGGTTATGTGAGTTAGATTGTGAATGTCAAAGTACTAAACATCTGACAATATCTTTATTTCGTGTTTTCATTCTTGTGATTGGACCCTTCAAATACTGACTCATCCTGTTAGACTCATCCTTCTGGATGAATCATGGTGAGTGTTGTTGCAGCATCTGAGTCTGCAAAATGACCAACAAACGGAGCAATGACTGCAGAAAGGGGAGTCTCCGTAAAATGGAATGTGGAAATCACAATCAGATCAGACGTGGTCTTTGTGAATGGTGAGGCATGATTGAACGGACCACTAATGCAAGTTATTCGTATATTTCTATTTGTTCCAAGCAAACTCCACTTCTCTCCCAGTGTCCCATACTGGTGGGGAGTGAGTCACCTCCTGCTGTCCTTGCATAACAGGATGCTGGCGCCTCACTAACCTCCAGATTTCCCTGTGCCCCAGTCTCAAGCAGTGGAATGAGAGTGTCCTGTTCCTGTGTCCCAATCTTGAGCAGGTGAATGACTGCCTCCTGATCCAAGGTTTGTGATAGTAGTTGTCCCCCTCCTGCTACTGAATAACAGGCTCCAATATCTCTGTGCTCACCTGCTGCTCCTGTGGAATTGAGTTGGGGGCCTTATTGGACTCTTCACATTCCTTACAGCGTCTCTTGACTAAAAGCCTTTCTCCTGTTTCTGTACAACACCATCAAAATTTGAATGATGTATTTTTGTATTTTACTCTCAGCAATTAAGAGCAAGCTGACTGACAGAATTCAGAAGCTGAATTTCCTCCTCCTGTCCCTGTGTCATACACTCAAGAGGCAATAGAATCTCAGAAATTCACAGCACGGAAAAATATATTTCGGTCTGATCGTTCATACCGACCAAATATCCTAAATAAATCTCGTCCCCTTTGCCAGCACTTGGCCCATCTACCTCTAAACACTTCCCATGCATGTATGCATCCAAATGCCTTTTAAATGGTTTAATTGTACCTGCCTCCACCACCTCTTTTGGCTGCTCGATCCATACACACAGCAGTTTATGTGTGAAAATTTTATCCCTCATCTCCCTTTTTAAATCTTTCTCCTCTCACCTTAAACCTTTGTCTTGTAATTTTGGACTCGCCTATCCTGGATAAAAGACGTTGACTGTTAACCTAATCTATGCCCCTCATGATTTTATAAACCTCTTTAACGTCACCCTTCAGTCTCAACACTTGAAAAAAGTCCCAGGCTATTGAAACTCTCCCTGTAGCTCTAACCTTCCAACATTCTTTTAAATCTCTTCTGCACCCTTTCATGTTTGACAACATCTTTCCGACAGCAGGGTGACCAGAATTAAAGGAAATATTACAAAAGTGGCCAAACCAATGTCCAGTACAGATGCAACATGTCGTGAAAATGTTTAGACTCAAAGCATGTACCAGCAAAGGGAAGATCACGAAGTGCCTTCTTCACTACACTGTCTGCCTGCGATGCCACTTTCAAGGAACAGAGAACCTGCACCACAAGGTGAAACAGTAGCTTAGTGGCTAGCATTGCTGCTTAAGACCGCAGCGATCTGAGTTTAATTCCATCCTTGAATGATTGCCTGTATGGAGTTTGCACATTCTCCCTGTGTTTGCATGAGCTTTCTCTGGATGTTACGTTTTCCTCCGACAGTATAAAGATATCTAGATAAGGGTAGATTGGCCAGGCTAAATAGCGTAAGCTACCCAGGAATGTGTAGGCGAGGTGGATTAGCCATGGGAAATGCAGGTTCAGAGGGATAGGGTAGGGGTTTGTCCAATGGGACACTGTTTAGAGGTTCAGTGCGGCCTCGATGGGCCGAATAGGCTGTTTCCTCACTGCAGGTATTCGATCATTTCGATGGAGTTATCCTTGATTGTCAGCTTTCGGCAGGACCCTTACATATGTTGCCTTGATTTTTCTTGCCAAAATTCAACACTTCACATTTAACTAAAATAAACTCCATCTGCCACTCCTCTGTTCACCTCAGCAAAGAACTATTATAGTCTGAGAAATCATTCTTCGCTGACGACTACACCAACAAATTTGGTATTATCTACAAACTTACTGATCATACTTCATACACTCAAATGCAAATGATTTGTGTAAGTGACAAAAGGCATTGGACCCCCTATTGATCTTTACGACACGCCTCTGGTCACAGTTCTCCATATTTAATGAACAAATGTTCACTGTCACGCCCTGTCTCCAATATTAAAGAAAATGTTGGATCTATATGGCGAGCTCTCCCTGGATCCCAGGCAGTCTGACCTTGCTAACCAGGCTACCATTTAGAACATTTTGGTTTTCTGACTGAATTCCATAAAGACAACATCCACTGTCCTGCCTTCATCAATCATCTTCATCATTTCCTCAAAAGATTACACCAGGTCAGTGATACGTGATCTCCAATGTACAAAGCCCGCTTCAGTCCTTGTCAGTCCAAATGCATATCGATATTTTTCCTCGAAATCCCGTCCAACAATTTAGTCACCATTAATGTCAGGCTCATCGATCTATAGTTACCAGTTTTTTCCTTACTTTCTTAAATAATGACACGATGTTCGCAGCCCTCCAGTCTTTTGACACCTCACCTGTAGAAATCAATGTTACAAATATATCAGCAAAGTGCTGAGTAATCTATTTAATAGCTTCAGACAAATATCTGGGATACAACTGCTCAGGTCCAAGGGATTTGTTCACCTTTTTGTGTTTTGAAATGTCCAACACCTCCTTGTAATATAGGCATTTTTCAAGTTATCATTATATATTTCTTCACTCTCTCGATATTGTAACCTTCTCCACATTAAATACTGAGGAGAAATACTTGTTTAGTATCCCTCCAACCTATGTATATGTGGTCCCATACATAGGTGGCCTTATTGATTTTTAAGGTGCCCTGTTCTCCCCCTTGTTAATCTTTTGCCATTAATGGATTTGTAGAATTTCTTCAATGCCACATTAACCATATTTGTAAAGCCATCTCATGTCCACATTTTTCTGGCCCGATTTCCCCATTGAATATACACTTGCTGCCCTTATACACCTCTCGGAATTTACTTGATCTCAGCTCTGTTTACCTGACATATGCCTCCTTCCTTACCTTGACCAAAGCATCAATATATCTAGCCATCCAGCACTCCCTGCACCCACCAGCTTTGCCCCTCTCACTAATGGGAACACGTTGGCTCTGGACTCTCTGAAACCAAGTTTTGATTGCCTTGCATTTTCCTTTACCTGAGAATAGGGTATTCCAATCAGCCTTTCACAGGTCTCGTCTAACACTTCTAAAATTGCCCTTATTGAAAGTTAGAACTTCAATGTCTTTCCTATTCCAAAACTAATTTAAAACTAATATTTATGCGTAACAGACTTAAAAGTTAAGTAAATACTTCCTGCCACTCTGGAACAGGCTCGAGAGAATGAATGGTCTCCTCGTGGCCCTGTGTAATAAACTGGAAAGGCGGAATGGCCTCCTCCTGTCCTTGTGTAACAGACCCGAGACTTTAAATCACACAGCAACCCGTGGATTATGAGCAGCCGGTAAACTGTATCTGATGGAGGCCCATTCTTTCTCAGTTGTAGAAACACAAACAACATAATGTACTCCAGGTGCCCTCTCAGTAAACCTCATATAGCTGCAGCGACACATCTCTTCGTTTTGAATGATTCTGTTGGTAAAATATGCCAATTTTCTAGATTTCCACCTTTTCAAGTATCAACAGGCGAATATGGGCTGAATGGCCTTCTCTTATCCCTCTGTCGGAGGCCAATAGGGAAAGAAATGCTTTGGCCTGTTACTGAGCAGCAGTCTCAATGCTCTGCCTCAAGATTATGAAAGGATTTGATAACAGAGCACTTAAAACCAGGAGTAGCCTCACACTGGTCAAAAAGTATCATACTTTGGGTTCAGGTATCTGGAAACTTACCCACCCGAGATTTTGTTTATGCAACCGATCTGTGATTTTATAATTGCCTCATTTCATAAACAGAGCGGAACACATATAGACCCCTGCAGTGTCCTGTTAATACTCTCATATACAAGTTAAACAAAAGATTTAAAAAGTTTAAACATTTATGTTCCATCCCTCAGCAACCCTCATCCATTCCATCCAAACCGAGTAAGTGTTCCCTTTTATCGTGATATGAAAAGTGATGCGTGGAACTGGTTAACTTAGCCTGTTTGTTTAGTCATGATTTGCAGATGCGGGTGTTGGACTGGGGTGCACAAAGTTAAGAATCACACAACACCATGTTATAGTCCAATATGTTAAATTGGAAGCACATTAGCTTTTGGAGGGACGCTCCTTCTTCAGGTGATAGTGGTGGACACACTTCCAAGGCACAGAATATATCGCAAAAATTTACAGGGTGATGTAACTGAAATTATACATTGAAAAATACCTTGATTGTCTGTTGTGTCTTTCATTTGTTCGAATACTATGATAGTTTCATTTCTTTCATGTGTAAATCACAAAATCTTTTCCTTTTAAAGTTGCATTCTCAGGTTAGCTGTAACATTGAGTAATAGCTAGACAATATGTTGAAGATGTTCGCCCCCTGTGTCTCTGTCTATACCATGGTGTTGAGATTGATTCTAGTCTGAAAAGTGAGATAACAGAGTTTTACATGAATTCATGCAGTTTTTCAGGGAAGTACAATGTAACTCTGCACGTGCAAATTCACCCCACAAAATATATGTGTGCATGTGCGTCTTTGTCTGTTTGAGTATATATGTTTGTCTTGGTTGGGGGTTGTGAGAGTCAGAGGAAGTGTTTCTGTGTGTGTAGTGTTGTAGAGTCTCTTAAGTCTGTGAGGGGGAGCATGTGTGAGTGTGGGAGTGCGTGTGCGTGGCTGGGGTGGGGAGGGTTTGAGTATCAGTGAGAGAGTGTATATGTGTGTGCATAAGTGTAGAGTGGTCTAAGACTCTGATCGGGTGCCTGTGTGAGTGTAGGTGTCTGTAAGGGTGTGTGTGTGTGTGCCTGTGTGCGTGTCTGTACATGTGTGTCCGTATGTATGTGTGTGTATAGGAGTGCGTGTGTGGGTGAGAGAGAGTGTGTACGTGTATACAGTGCAATGGTGGTCACCTGTAATATGACATGAACCCAATGTCCCGGTTGAGGCCCTCGCTATGGGTCCCGAAATTAGTTATCAGCCTCTGGTCGGCCACTGTTCGCTGCTGCCTGTCCCAAAGTCCACCTTGAAGGATGGTCACTAGATGGTCCGAGGTTAAATGTCCTGGACCACTGAATGGTTCCCCAACTGAAAGGGAACACTCCTTTTTGTTGATTGTTCTGCAGTGCCCATTCATCCGTTGTCGTAGTCTTTGCTCAGTTTCTCCGTGTTTGTTCAGTGACTGTGATTAATTCCCATCTCCATGGATTCTATTTTTCCCAGTTGAGCGTTTCCATCTTTTAATGATAAATGGGTGCCGTTCAATGTGTTATCCCAAAGATTAGCGGAAGCATCACCGACAACACTGACAGTGATCATAAGATTTAGAGAGGTGGGGGGGGGGCGGGGGGGAGAGATCAAAATCTGAGAACATTAGACTGGAATGTTCCAAAAATGTATCAGAATCTGGAAACATTAGACTGGCATGTTCCAACAATAGACAGGACCTTATCCAATTATGTTTGGCGTCTTTCTGTATTTTATTGGTGGTCATTATCATCGCGGATCTATAACGCTCTTCTCAATATTCAATATTTTTATTATCCTTTCCTGGCTATCGTTGGTGTTCCTGGTAAGTGTCACTGTCCAGACTTTTTTTCCTTAAACCGGTTATGACTGTATTACTGTTCTTCTATATTATCTACATTTCTTGTCACTATTATTTTCCTATTGAAACTCTCAATCTAGATATTAACCCTACAGACCACTACTAACTACATCAATGAATGTGTTCAATTGCTGTCTCCCTCTCTGCTCTGGCAGTGTTACTCATGGGTTTCTATGTCCACCTACTCCGTTTCAGCGGAGAAGCACAAAGTATCGTATCATTGCCTTTGTTATTTAAATATTAACAACATGGAGGTCATTCTTTACAGCTCTGGTTACAAACTCCACTTCCTTCCACTGTTTCCATCTCATCCCTGGCCAATAGTTGCAGCTTAAGCAGCGAAGTCACAACTTTGGGAGATTCTTTTGATTATGTGCTCATTCTTGACACCATACCCTGACCATTTCAAACTTGAAATACTCACCACTCCAGAATATATCTCATTGGTTTATTCCATCTGTTGTTTGAATCTTGAGCTATGAAGTACAGTCTTAATGAAGCCAATAATCCGCTGCTGACGCTCCCGGCTTCAAACCTGCCCAAGCAATTCTGATTCGAAATCCCATCCATCTGTCATTCATGTGCACGCGGATGTATATCGCTATTGTGTCTGGCAATGCCTTTGCTTTAACATTGTCAAACACTTTATCGCATCTGTCCATGACACATCTCTCATTCTCTCCCTGTCAATTAACAAAAAGCCTGCCAATTGTTTGTATTTAAAATAGTTTCCTCCATGTGCGTTCCTTCTCAAACAATGAATTTCGCATTCAACCACGCCAATTCCGCACACACACACACTCTCCCTCAGTCTATGATGAACACACACACAGAGCAAATCTTCCCATTGTAGGCAGTAATCTGACGCTTGTATAGTTAGCATATGATAGTAAAGTTTGTAACACTCTCTATGCTTGGTAGTTAGCGCAGTTTACTGAGCAATGCACTAGCATGGTCCGTACAGCTCTCAGTGCTGGGCTGTCATCTTATGTTGTTGGTGGTGTTCTGTCAAGCAGATGCAGAATGTGATGCAACAAACCATTTCAGCTGATCTGACAATGCCTTTTTTCACCGTTCTCATTCTTGTAATTGTACTCTCGAAGATCTCACTTCTGCAGTTAGTCCCACTGCCCTGTATTTTTCCCATATTTCCCCGACATATTTTAAGTTAATTCACTGCCTGTTTCCGTCTTTACTGTGAATTTCTCTGTCCCTCTGCATCTTTCCCTGTCCTTGGGTTTTGGCTCCCTAGTGTATCGAGTGCTGGCATTGTGTCGCCCAGAAGTAATGAACAAGCCAAGTATGCCAAGTTGTTCTCACTTCCCGGTATGTCCGATGTGATGGTCCATGATCAGGCGTATGTCAGAAGTTATGAGACACATCCTTGTAACTTGGTCTGTATCAGTTGTTGTCCTTCTCAGGTGACCTTGCGATCAGTAACACGAGGAAGCCCACTGAGTGAAGGACCAGGCATCTAAATTGCCTGACAATGCTGTCACTTTTTTCAATAAAAGGTTAGATTCTCTTTTTTTTTAGTAAGAAGTCTTAAAGACCAAACTGCCTACTGAAAGTTGCTCAAGTAAATAACTTATGGGGCTTTGAGTGTTTTTAATAAATAGCAGTAACAATGGCCAGGTCGCACAGACCACGCTTTCCAGTATTCTATTTCCTTGTAGCTGTAAAAATCACCACATGCTTGGGGTCAGAGAAAGGTTGGAAGTTTTAGTAAATTATCCCTAGCTGCTATTCTCTCTGAAACCTCACCTGATGCTCTTTCCGCCTGGATTGGAGAACTGTATGCAAGAATACATGTCTGAACGTTCCGTTTTGCCAAGCGGTGTGTTTAGGTAATGTCAGCATATTGGAACAGTTCATTTGTAGAACGCACTGTATCCATTGTTCGGTTAAGGTTTCCAATAGTTATGTTTCACTAAATTCCTCTTAATTTTGTATGGATTTTAATTAGAGTTTAAATATAATGTGTTTTGCTTAATGGTGAGAGATTTGACTAGTAACATCACATCTGGAAGAATCAACTCACATTTACATTTAAAATAAGAAAATATTCACATCGAAGCTACATTCTTAAAATTGCTTGAGGCAGTATGGTTCGTCTGTAACAAACTGGGGACTCTTGTCTGGTTCTAAATCGATAATACCAAATTGGGTTTAGAATTTGCAAACAGTCAATTCGACGAAGTCCACACCGAACCTCCAAGGAGTAGCCCACACAGACCCATTCCTCTACCCTATTATTACACTTTTACCCCGACTAAGGCACCTAACCCACACATCATTGAAAACAATGAACAATATAGCATGTACAATTCACCTGACATGCACATTTTTTGATTGTGGGAGGAAACCAGAGAATCCAGAATAAGCAATTGTAGACACTGGAAAGTATGAATCGGGAGGCTATTGGTTTCAAAGGTCGCGTATGGTAGTTGTTAGTGTCTTGTTCCGGGTACTGAATTCGTTTGGTATAAACAGTGCTTTGTGTATAAAGGTTCTTTGAGTCACTAAGATTTCTCTGAGTGTGGCAGAAGTAAAGTTGGGGGTTTTACAAAAGGTAGTGAAGGCAAAGCTGTAGGAATTGGCAGACAAGCTGGAGTTGGCGTTGCGTTTGTTTGTGAGAAAGTGAGAGCTAATTACAGCTGCAGCTCGGCAATTAAATTTGGTGGAAACGCCATCAGAATCTTTGGAAATGGTTAGAATTCAATTTCAAACGAGGCACCTTGAACACGAAAAAGGAATTGAAACAGTTTGAATTATGATGAAAAGTATAAATAAACGATGATGAATTGAAGAAGAAAGAGAGAAAAAGAGAGAAGAAAAGCAGAGCTTTTCAAGTTCAAAAGTTAGTAATTAGAGAGGAAAGTTGACATAGAAAGCGGAGATGAAGGCAGACGGTACGCTGGATGAGGATAGTGAGGATGTGCAAACCTATATAGCCAAAGTATATCCAGGCTTTATTTAAATTTGATGAGAATGATGGGGAGTGGGGGCTTTTTATTTCATTTCAGAAAATGGTTAAGTAAGTGCAGTTGCCAGAGAACATGTGGATTTAGTTGATCCGAAGAAAGCTGAGAGGTATTTGAATCCCTATCGGAGGAGGTGAAGAAAGGCATATGAAGTGCATATGAGCTTGTGCCAGAAACTGCCAGACAGTGTTTCAGGATTCTAAAACAGCATCCCTGGTTAAACGCACGTTGTGTTTGAAAGAATCAAACAAAGTAATTTTGAAAGGTGGGGAAGGGTATTAAAAACAGAGAAAACCTATGACACTCTGAGAGAGTGTGGAGAACTTATTGTGGAGAAGTTCAACAATTCACTTCCTGCAGTCGTGAGAACTCGCGTGGAAGAGAAGTGAGTTACAATGGAAAACTTCAAAGCTGAAATGGCTGTTGATGATTTGGTTCAGAAATCAAAGTTTGGTTTCTGTGAGGGATTGAGAAGAATGTGTGAGCTCCTCTCAAAACATATACCTGTGACAGTAAGGTATACTGGCATAGGCCAGGAGTAGCAGGTAAAGAGTTTACAGTATTAAGAGGTACAGAAGGATGTCATTCTTTTATGCTGAGACATGAGGAGCCATGTCATTCAGAGGGACTATTGGACAGATGAGAAGTGCTCCATGATATAACGTGTGGTTGGAGTGTCCTGTGGAAACATCAACAGATTTATTCCAAAATGGTTTAAAGGAGGCATTGAGCTTGTGTTGGCGTTACAACATTTCAGCATTTAAATTATGAATAACACAACTGAGACAGATCTTTATCACTGATCGTGACCCCTTAAAGTTTTTGGAGACGTTTAGGGAGAAAAATACCAGTCTCTTTTTATTGAGCTTATTACTGTTGCCATTCAATTTGAAAGTATACAGGTGACAGGGCGAGAAAACTAAAGTTCTGACACGATGTGGAGACTTGGATGAAGAAAGACAAAGGCATTCTGTGGCAAGAATAAAATGACTGAAATCATATATATATATATATATATATACACACACACACATATATTTATTTTTATATATATATTTAGCAGTCTACTAATAGAGGAAGATTAGGTCTAAAATTAATTCATCTTTGTATACTGATGGATAATTTTTTTAAAGGTGGAGCTGTGAGTATACTATCACTGTAAAACGTTTAGTTCGACTTTATTTTTGTGTGTGAAGAGAGATTTTAAAGGCAGATGTGCAGAACTGCTGTCTGAAAACATCTTAAGTAAATCACTGAGAAAGCATTCAGGTTGTATTAAAACGGTTGTAACAATGGAAGGGCAGTGCCAGCTCTCCCAGATCAGGTTTTCTCGTTTTGTTTTTAGCTGCAGCATTCAGGAGCTGCTCAGGGGCCCAGAATGGTTGGAAGTGCCAATAAATGATCCCGAGCTGCCTTTCTGTCTGAGATCTCTGTTGATGTTCATTTCTCCTGGATTGGATACTGCATGTAAGAATCTGTATGTGAATTTATCTTTTGTGCCAAGCAGTGTATACCAATAAGAACGATATCTATTGTTTGCATAAGTGTTCAGACATATAAGCCATCCCGAAATGTTCTTTTCTTTGATGGTATTTTCACTGAAGCATTTGAATAGATTGCATTTTGCTTAATGTCGACTGGTTTGACCTGTCGCAACAAATCTGGAACGCACACTTCATATCTATTTTTAAAATAAGGAAAGGTTTGGGTCTAAGCGACCTTCATAAAATATTTTGCGGGGTTCTGGTCTAGTCCACAAACACTGATAGCCGAGGGGTTTCTGACTGACTCCTGTTATTGAAAAGTTAGTGGAGAGCTGGGAATGGTTTGCTGGAGGTTGTGCTGCCATCTGCCTCGAACACTCAGGGAGACCTAAGGATTTGCTGACCCAACTTTGGATGGACCCTCGGGACTGTAGTTACCACATCTAGCCCTGTAACATGAACAACAAATGGAGCAGAGGTTACAGAGAGGGGAAGCTCTGAAAACATGGAGTTAGTGTGTGTGTGGAAAGGGAACTGCCGGACCCACACGGGTTTTCCATTAACAGCCTCGCAAGCTACACTTAACCCAGGAGAAGAATGTGAAGGGGCACTGATTGAACAAGGAGCTGGTCACAGAGTGGAATCACCTCCTTTAACAGGTCCTGCAGCTTCACACCAGGGGAAGGACGATGCTGCCAGTGGCTGTTCGGGTGACAGTTTAATTCAGCATCTGCGTTCCGGAATTTTCCAAACAGGACTGGGTGACGTATCCATCATCTTCCACTGTGTTGCCATCAATATAACCATTCAGTGACGGAGGATATATATGGTGGATGAGGTAATTACATTGTTTCTCCCTCAGCAGGGAGCTGCTGGGTGTATCCAGTATACTGGGATACCCGATGGTGTGCATCTGCGGGTTAATCATGTCAATGGCGAGAGGTAGAGGAACTGAAGGAGCGCTCTCTCTGTTAATCTTGTCGATGCAAATCATGTTGGTGAATACCCCATCTCCTGACAGCAGCCACATCCTCTTCATTCACAAGCAGGCAGTCATTCCCATCGTCTTCGGGTCTCCATGTAGAAAGGAATGAATGTATCTTGGATAAAGGCCATCCCTTTGATACATGTTTGAAAACAGCATCCCCATCACCAACCAAACACTTCATAACATTCCATGTGTACGGAGAGCAATGGGGTCATTTGGATTGTCTGGGAGCAGACGATCAGGGATTGAGCAAAACCTCTCATGTCTGAACGTGTCTCAGTGAACCCCCCCAATACACAATATCATTAAGTCCTGTAATCCCTCTCCATTTCAGTAACACACTGCCTTTCATTATTCCTAGAAATGAAATGACAGGTTATATCATGTTATATTGCACCCTGTAAAATTATTATCCTTTGCCTTTACCGCTCTGGATCTATCTGTAGATCGTCCACCCTCTCTTGATAATTTATTCTCTTGCTTATCACAGCAACAGGACCAATCTCAGTATCTGTATATCTGTTCTATCCTCATGATCATTTGTATAGACTGTAAATAGTTGAGGACCCTGCACTGGTCACTGTGTGACGATCTGTCAAACTGATTAAGACTGATTTAGAACATAGAACATAGAAAAATACAGCGCAGTACAGGCCCTTCGGCCCTCAATGTCAATTTATCCGATTTGATGCACAATCCTCCCCCATTACTGTGTAATACAGTCGAAAAGCTGAATATGAACGAGGAGAATCAGGCAGGAATCCAACCCCTCGAACCTGCTTCGTCATTGAACACAGTCACAGCTGATTTCATCGTGGCCTCTGTTCCACATTCCTGCCATCTCTCCATCCTCAAGCTCTAGTCTCTTGTTGTAGATTGCGGCACATGAAAAAAAATCCACTCCATATCTGCACTTTTAATTACGTTCAGCATTTTACAGACCCCAATGAGCTCTCCTTTCATTCTTATAAACTCGAGAGTATAGGCCTGAACTGCTCAATTTCTCTTCATAAGACAAACACTTCAAATATGGAATCAATCTAATGAAGCTCTTCTGAATTGCCGCCAATGTAAGTATCTCATTCCACAGGACACACAAACAATACGCCAGTTGCAGCTTCACTAATGCCTTGCATAGCTACAGCAACACTCCCTACCTTTCTACTCTATCCTTTTACAAATAAACGCTGAAGTTATGGTTGCATTTCTCATTACTTGAAGTACCATCATGCAAGTTTTCTGTGATATGCAAGCAGGCACCCAGATACCTCTGAAATTAACACTTTGAAGTTTCTCTCCATTTAGATAATAATTTGCCTTTGTATTATGCTGGCCAACTTGAATAACCCCATATTTATCCACTTTAATTTTCATTGCCAAATGTTTGCTCATTCACCCAACCTATCCAAATAGTTTTTAAAACTCTTGCATCATCATTCCAAAGTAATTTCCCACCAATGTTAGTGTCATCTGAAAATGTACTTATAGTATTTTCTATCCCTTCAACCGAGTAATTAATATAGATTAAAAATGGTTGAGGCATGAGAACTTAAATCTATGGCACCCCACAAATTGCATTTTCCACAGAAAATGGTTCATTTAATACATCTGACTGCATTCTGTTGGTTAACCCATCCTCCATCAAAGCTAATAAATTACTCCTAAACCGATGCTGTCTGATCTTGCCACTCACTCTTTGGAGAAGCAACATATCTGAATCCTTCATGAAGACCAGACATAGTCCATCTCCAGGATTCCCACTATCCACCTTGTTTGTCTCATCTTTAAATAACTCAAGAAAACACTTCATGATTTATCCTTTGTAAAACCATGTTGAGTCCGATGGATTGTGGTTTAAGTTTGCAAATGTCCTCAACAATGCATTATAATAATTTACATTAAATTACAATACTTTATTGTTACATTTTACTCCCTAATGCATTCAGTTAATATAAGTTCATCCCTTTCGAAAACCTTTACATTTTCTTTGAATTCCTCTTTGATGGACAAAAGGTTTTAAGTGATGTGCTCCAATTACTGCACAAGAGATATGCGTGGCTGAATGGACTCATCATCCTGCTGGTGTGCAAAATGTATTGGTTGACGTCTCTCTGGTTTTCCGATTATCTCATCTCTATGGCCAGAATGACCACCTTCTGTTGATGCATTAAACGGGTGGGGGATTATGGAATCTTCCCGTTGCCGTGTAACATTTTGAGAGGCTGATGGGTCTTCTCATATTTCTCCATTATAGGTGGAGATACTGAACGGTCTCCTCATGTATCCCAGAGATGGGGCAAAGGGAGCGATTGGTCCTCTCTTGTTCCCATACAACAGACTGAATTACCTCCTCTTTTCTCGTGAAATAAGTCTCAGATAGTTTTTATCCTTATACAATTCCCTTGCAACAGACTCGGTGGGTCTGAATGGCCTCCTATTATGCCAGTATAACAAATCTCCAGTCACTGTTGACCGCCTTCAGTTGCTATGTTGCGGACTTGAGGTGGCTGATTGGACTGATCCTGTTGTTGTGTAATAGGATACTGATGCTGCATGGCCTACTCTGGGTCCAGTGTAATAGATTCGAGGACCTGATGGGCCTCCTCCTGTAAATATACATCAGGCTCCAGGGGCTGAACAGCCTCGTCCTATTCTGGTGTAACAGAATATCTTTCTGTTGTTCCTGTGTAATAGGCTGGCAAACGGAATGGATTCCTCCACCATCTGTGTAATTCGCTTCAGTTTTTGACTCCTGCCTGTCCTCTATGTTGAAATAAGATCTTTCATTTTTGTAAATTCCAATGGCTATTGGATCAACCTGATCATCCTTTCGTTATACGCTAGCACATACATTACAGGAATCCGTTGAGGGCACTTTCTCTGAGCTGCTTCCAATATAACAGCATCTTTCTTCATTCAAGAGACTAAATCTGTTCACACTACTCCAGTTGTGATCTCACTAAGATCATGTACAGCAGCAGCAATGCTTTAACACCTGTAAAGTTCCCACCCAGGTTAAAGCAGTCTCTGTTTTCTAGGGGAAATGCAGAGCATTGTTGAACGATCATTGTCCTTCTCTACTCCACTAGCATAACGGGAAATCTGGAGAAAATGACACAATGATATTTAAGGAGATCATAAATGATGTGGCGAGATGATCTTTACCATTAATCTTCCCAAAGCCCATGTCGCTCAGATACTATAAAATCTTGTAAGGTGGGGCGTCAAAACATCAAGGTGAAGGAAACATTGATGGGAGTTATATATCAAAGTGAAATTTGAAATTTGCAATACAATTGTTGGGCATGTTATAAAACAAGAAAATGAGATATATACATTCGTGATATTGTTGTAATAATGTACTGTTTACATTATATCTAAGCTGTGTTAACCCAACTGAATGCCACTGCTGGGAAAAATGGATTTCATGAACATGTGTTATATGGCTTGCATTAACATTTTGTCGAGCACTGAGCTAGAGATCAGTTTATTTAGGAATTTGTGTTGGATGATCAGAAGAGCTAATTGAAAACTTTGCTGTAAAGGACCTTTTGGGAAAAGTGACCACAATGCATTGGTTTTCTTTTATGCTGTTTCAGTACACTATAATTTTGGTTTTATTTGAAATAACGGTTATAAATCTGAATCATACAAGCCCTGTACGTGTGAGGAGACAGTGGGGACTACAGATGCTGGAGATCAGGGTCGAAGAGTGTGGTACTGGAAAAGCACAGTCAGACAGCAAACTAGGAGCAGGTGAATTGAAGTTTTGGGGATAAGCCCTTCATCAGGAATGAGGCTTCTGGGTCAAGGGTGTTGAGTGATAATTGAGAAAGGGGAGTGGCAGGATGGAGATAGCTAGAAATGCGACAGATAGATGAAGGTGAGGTTGGAAGTGATAGGTGATGAAGTGAGACAGTGCACCTCATCTACTCCATCCATTGAACCCAATGTGTTCTCTACATTGGCGATACAGGTGGGTCATTTCAGATAACATATCTGGGACGGCCACATTGACCAACTCCACCGCCTTGTGGCTGATCACTTTAACACCCCTTTCCACCCTGCCAAGGGCCTGAGAGTCCTGGGCCTTCTCCATCGCCAAACCCTAACCACACAAAGCATGGATGAAGAAAGACTCCTCTTCTGCCTTGGGACGCTCCAACCACAGGCAATTAATATAGATTTCACCAGTTCCCCATTTCCCCTTATCCCACCTTATCCCAGTCCAATATTCCAAGTCAGCACCCTCCCCCTTTTTGAAAGGCCCTATGTGTTTATCTTCTTTCCAATCAACCTTTTGCACCCTCCTCTCTGACCTTACCCTTTCAGCCTCACCTTCAACTATCTATTAGATCAAAGGAAGCAGTTTAGAAAAATGCCAAGTGTCATAGTAAGCCAGTGGATTCACAGAAATGTAGGACCCAGCAACGAATGATCAAGAAAAGAAAATCAAAAACCGAAAAATCATGCAAACAAAAGAAAAACATAAAGACTGCTAAACACAAGTACATCACTGTATGAAACAAAAGTAAAAACAAGATCAAATGTGGAACAGTGGGTGTGCGGACAGAATAATTTATTGTAGAGAGCAGAGAATTCACAGGGGAATGAAATTGTTCCTTTGTGTCTATATTCAAGGCAGAATATCCAGAAATTCTCTGAGAAATATCAAGTGACCATCGGACTTGTGTAAGTAAAGTCTAAGATCATTCTTATCAGTCTTGAGTTCATCTTTTAAAAGAAAGCTGGACTGAGTATTTATGCATCTAACAGATCAGATGTACTGCATAAGAGAATTTCACAGGAAGCAGCAATAGACACATTGATTGCATCACAGACTTTCACGTTATTTTCCAATACAATTCCGAAAGGTATTTATCCAATCTGGATAAGGTTAAGGTTATAAATATTATCCAACAGTTGAAGAAAGGCTGAAGATGGAGAGTGGTGAAGTACATACCAGTAACTTGTAATCCGCGATCGGGTGTCTGTTGGGCTCGATTACAAAGAACGTGTTACTGGAGAAATAGAAGGCAATGACAAAACTGGGAGTATGATAATGCATCGATGAAATGAAAACCATAAGTGGCAAATAGTTTTTGGAACTATTTGAACATGATTCTTGTGGACGTAGGCAATGAGGAGCTACTGGATAACGGATATTCAGGAGGATAATTTTTAAGAACTCTCACACTAATATAATAAGAAAAGTTAGAGTGAAAAGACTTGGGAAGATTACACGCAGATCAGAAAATAAAAATAAGGTTTACATTCATGTGAATGTAATTGGAATATAAAAGATGTCGTGCGCCAGCCGCATAGTGTTGCTGGGACTAAAATGAGAGTATTGTGTACCGTTTAGAGTCCCAAATTAAGATAGAATATACTGACTACAGAGGAACTGCAAAAGGTATTCTCCAGATTAATCCCTAAGATGGCAAGGTTGTCTGATGCGGGAAATTCAGCTTGTGATCTCGAGTTTCAAAAGATGAGAGTTATTTTAGTGAAACATAGAAACGTAGAAACATAGAGGGAAGACAATAACAGAGGGACATGGAGAAGCGCAAGCAGGCGAGATTAGCAAGAATCCCACGATATTCTACACGTACAAGTAGAACAGAATAATCAGCAAATAGTGTCAATTAGAAACCAAAGGGCAGACAATGTGCCAACCCGGAGAAATTTGATAGGTTGTTATATGAGACCATCCCATCTGGTTTCCTTGGGAGAAGGAGGACGCAGGTGCAGAATTCGAGGAGATGGACTGGAAAGTTCTTGAAGATATTGATGTAAAATACGAACAGGGGTTTGAGGCTTTGTCTGGTATAAAATTGGTCCAGTTCGCTGGTCTGGAGTCAAGGGAGGAAAGACACTGACTGGAAATTTTAATTAGAATCTGACCATAGGCGAGGTGCCAGAGGACTGCTGAACAGCTAATATGATTCCACTTCACAGTTAGGATGGTAGCGATAGACCAGGTAACTATAGACGAGCGGTATTAGACCACTGTTCGGAAAACTACTGGAGAAAACAGCGAAGGAGAAAGTTGAACTCCAATCAGAATGGCAAGGCTTGATCATGGATACTCATCATGACTTTATAAGAAAGAAGTCATATCTAATGGATTTGATTGAATTAGATTGAGAAGGTAGCTAGTTTAGTTGTGCAGCAAGGCCTTTGACCAAGTTCCACATGGGAAACTGAAAAAAAAGTAAAATGTCACAGTATTAACTTGACAAGTTACAACGAAAATAGTCTTCGTGTCAGGAGGCAGAGGGTGGTGGGAAAAGGTTTTTTGTGTGACTAGAGACCAGTGTCCCCTGGTGTACCACAGGATCAGTGCTGTGTCCCTTATTATTTGTAGCATTCATAAATGGTATAGATGTGAATCTGGAGGTCGTTGGGTAGAGGGGTGGGAGTTGTGATTACTAAGTTTCTGTTTGACATAAAGATTGGCCGGGTGGTTGTCAGCGAGGAGGAAGGTCTGATTTTACAGGAAGATACAAGTGGAATGATCAGATGGGAAGATCAATGGCAGATGGAATGTAATCCTGATAAATATGAGGCGATGTACTTTGGAAGGTGGAGCTCGATTTGGGGTGTACACGATGATTGGCAGCACACTAGGAAGCTCAGAGGGTGTTTCTCCACACATCCCTGAACGTGACTGAACAGGGTAATGGACTAGTTAAGAATTGAACCTTGGGTGTAGCGTTCATTGATCAGGGCGTAGATTATAAGTTCTATACAGGGCTTTGTTTAGTCCATAATGGAATACTGTATGCAGTTCTGGAATCCACATGACAGGAAGCACGTGATTGTACTGGAGGGGTTGCAGAGGAGATTCACCAGGATGTTCCCTGGGATGGAGCATACCAGCTATGGAGAGAGTCATGGATAAGCTCAGGTTGTTTACTTTGGACAGAGAGGGTGAGGGGAACATGATTCAGAAGGCTAAGTTAACGAGGGGCATGGAGAGGGTGGATACAAAGCAGCTGTTCCTTTTAGAAAGAGGGTCAAGAACAAGGGAGCTCACGTTTAAAGTGAAGTGTTTGGGCTTCAGAGAGGACTTAAAGATTACTTTTTTTTCACCCAGAGGGTGTTAGGGTCTGGAATGTACTTTCTGAGAGAGGACGTATCATGGGTAACCTCTCGACCGTTAAAAGTACTTGGACGAGCACTTGGAATTGCCGTAACATTCCAGACTATGGGATGGTGTAGGAAAATGTGACTAATATAGATCAAGCTGTATTTCTCTTGGCACAGAGACTATGCTCCTGTGAGTGTATGATGTGGAAGATCAATTATTGCGCAGCCTAAGACAGGAATTAATGGGTTTCTGAAGATAATGTTCACACAGTTGAGAGGAGTGAATATTAGCTTGGTAAATTATGCCAATGTGAGAAGCATGAAAAAAAAAACACTGCAGGTTCCTTCCAGGTTGAAACCAGAGAATGGAGAATGGGAAACGGGGAAATGACAAAACTATGGATGCACTACTTCAGTTCTGCCTTCACAGAACTTTCTGAGAATACCAAGCAAACCAAGTTTGGTGTGGAAAACGAAATGTTACATGGAATAGAGAACATAGTAATTGAATAGTTTGTGAGCAATTTTTGGGACTGAAAGTAATCGTCATAGATAACACTAACATAGACTTATGAAATGGAAATTATGTTTGGGAAACAGACTGGGAGACAAATGAAAGAGAAACAATGAATGTAAAACACGTGGATTTTCAGAAATATTTTGGTAATTCTCCAAGCCCAGTTTGTAAAATCAAACCTCAGTGGATTCGAGCGAATACATGGACATGCTTCTGGAATGGAACAGCTGGCAGGAAACAGTGAATAGAAATAAACAGACTCATGAAGCAACAGCCCGACATTGTCTTTAAGGAATGATTCTGTTAGTATGACTATATCCCAGACACCCCATCACCTTCCCTGGATATCTCCTGTCTCAACAGCAGGACATATATAACAGAAGTGTTGGCACAGTGGGATACAGTTGGAAGGGAATTGCTCTGGGATTCCTCAACAGTGAATCTGATCCCATGAAGTCGCATGGCGTTAGTTTACACGTGGGAAAGGAAACCTCCTGCTGATTACCATGTAGCAGACTCTCTCAACTGATGAGTCAGTACTCCTTCATGATGACCAACACTTGCAGGAAGCACTGAGGATGACAAAGGCACAAAATGTACTCTGGTAGGGGGATTTCTAAGTCCACAAAAAGAGTGGTTCAGCAGCAGCATTACTGATTGAGCTGGTTGGGTCCTAAAGGATACAACTTCTCGACTCTGTCTGCGGCAGGTGGTGAAGGAAACATCAAGAGGGAAAAGTCATATTTGACCACAGCCTTACTAATCTGCCAGTTATAGAAGTATCTGTCCATGACAGTATCGGGTAAGAGTGACCACCGCATGGTCATTGTGGAGATAAATTCACACCTTCGCATTGAGAATAACCTTCACAATTTTAGGTGGCACTATCACGGTAAGAAGTAGGACAGCCTTTGAACAGATCTAGCAGCTCAAATCTGGGTTTCCATCAGGTGCTGTAGGTCATCAATAGCAGCAGAATTGTACTCCAGCACAACCTCATGGCCTGACATATCCCTCTCGCAACAATTACCATCAAGCCAGAGGATCAACCTTAGTTCAATGGAGTGTGCAGTAGGTCAGGAGCAGCACAGCACCAGGTATACCTGAAAATGAGGTGTCAGCCTGATGAAGCCACCAAACAGGACTGTGCACTAAACAGCATAAGGAGTAAGTCACAGACAGAGCTAAGTGATCCCACAAGCAACGATCAGATGTAAGATCTGCAGTCATTCTACTTCTACTTGAGAATAGTTGTGGACAATTTAACAAGTCATTGGAGGAGGAGATTCCATTAGTATTCCCATCACTAATGATGGAAGTGATGGAAGAGCCCGCACTTCAGCGCAAAATGAATACTTTCATGCATTCGCAATAATCTTCAGTCAGAAGTGCTGAGTGGATGATCCACCTCAGTCTCCTCCAGTCGTCCTCAGCAATTCAGTTACCAACATCAGCCAATTTGATTCACTCCATGCAATATCCAGATTCAGTTGGAGACACTGGATACCCTACAGGGTACATACCCTGACAACATTCTGGCAATAATACTGAAAAGTTGTTCTCCAGAACTTGTCACTGCCCTCGCCAAGCTGTTGCAATACCGTTACAACAGCGATATTTCCCCGATTACGTGGAAAATTACCCAAGCATCTCCTAAACATAAAAAAGCTGAACAAATCCAATCCGGCCAATTACGAACCCATCAGTAAAGTGATGAGAGGTGTCAGTGCTTTCAAGCAGCACCTGCTCAGCAATAACCTGGTCAATGACGCCAGTTTGGGCTCTACCAGGCCCACACAGCTCCTGATCCCATTACCTTGGTTCAAACATGTACAAAAGAGCTGAATTCCAGAGGTGGGATGAGAGCAACAGCTCTTTAAAACAAGGCTGCCTTTGACCAAGTGTGGAATCCAGGGGCCTTAGCAAAACTGGATTCAATGGATATCAGTGGCAAGTTCCCCGCTGGTTAGAATCATTCCTGACACGTGGAAAAATGGTCATGGTTGATAAAGTTCTGTCAACCCAGCTCCAGGACAAGACTGTAGGAGTCCCTCTGGCAGTGGCCTAAGCCCAAAAATCTTCAGGGCTTCTTCATCCGTGACCTTCCCTCCATTTTAAGGTCAGAAGTGGGAATGTTCGCCAATGATTGTGCAATATTCAGCAACATTCGTGGCTCCTCAGATACTGAGGCAGTCCATGTCCAAATACGACAAGATTTGGACAGTATTCAGACTGACAAGTGATAAGTAATAGTCAGGCTACACCAATACCAGACGCTGACCATCATCACGAAAATACAATCTAAACACAGCCCCTTGGTATTCAATGGTACTACCATCACTGAATCCTCAGTAGACTGCTACTGATCAACAAGGCAGCTCTGCACCATCTTCTCAAGGGGCAACTAGGGAGAGGCAACAAATGCTGGCCCAGCCAGTCACACCCAGATTCAGGAAATTTTTTTTAAAATTAACATTGGAAGGTTGCTTAGATATCGTAGGCATCGGTGCTCAGGCCCCAGCTGTTCACAATACCCATTAAACATTTGGTTGCGTGAATCAAATCCAATCTATCCCAACCTGCGACAGAGCGAAAGGATGTTGGTTTGTGAGTGGGTGAGGGAGTTGCAAAAAAGCTTCAATATGACTAAGCCAAGTGTTGTGAATGGGCAAATACGTGGCAGATGGAGAGCAAACTGGGTAGAGGTGACGGTGTGCCCTTTGGCAAGAACAACTGACTGGAAGCCTATCGTTTGAAAAGGGATGGTTTGAAATATGTTGATCTACAAAGGATGCATCTCCTTTTTGTTGCTTCCTTCTGCGCAGCCCTCCGAGGTCCCTGCAGGGCAATGAGTTCTGAACCCAGAAGTCAGCACTGGGAATGGCATTGGCACGCTGACCAGTGTACATAGACCCACCAAGTGTGGAGCTGTAACATTGAAAAGGATCTGGGTCTCCCTGTACACCAGACACTGAAAGCAATATTGAAGGAAATAATACAGTTCGGAAGATCAATGGTGTGCTGACCTGCATTTCAGGGGGATTTGAGTCCAGGAGTAGGGTGTCTTACTGCAGCTGTACAGGGCCTGAGTGAGACCCCATCTCGAAAATTGTGCAGTATTGTGTGCAATTTGGTCTCTGTACCTAACAAAGGACAAACGTGACATTGAGGGAGTGCAGCGAAAGATGACCACACTGATCTGTACGATGTTAGGCTTGTAGTGGGAGCAGTGTTTGGGGCGACTGGGCCTGTTTTCCATGGTCTTTAGGAAAATGAATGGAGATTTCAGTGAGATATATAAAAAACTTACAGGGTGAGACAGTTTGTAAGCAGGGATGAAAATTCCCCAGGCAATGGTGTTTAAAACAAGGGGCCGTAGTATTAGATACAGACAGGCCATTCTGCATTGAGATGGCAAAAAAATGTCTGCACTCAGGCTGGTGAAGCTGGGGAATACGCTGGAACCTGGAAGCCAATACATCGAATATAAATACGGATTTAGAGACAGTGAAGCGATGGTGAGAAAGAAGGAGAACGGTGTGGAAATAAAGGGTAAACCAATATTATATTGAATTGGGTAGAAAACTCGATGGAACAAAGGGACTACTGCACTTCTTAATTTATAGCTTCCCAAGCTTAATCACATTAACGGATATATTCATTGTATGGAATAAGTGCATTGCGGAGATGTTGAACATGACCGACAATGAGGAAGGCTTGATGTGTTGTATGGCCTACTCCATTCCTGATGTTTCTGTGCAGCCTGTGGGGAAGCTCCGTAAATTCTGTCACAAGTTCTCAGATGTTAGGAAGAAGGTCTCTGCAGTGTCGACAGGACTGCGTTTTCCATTCCTTTTCCATTACTGACACTGGGGCCGGGCGTTTTTTCCGGCTTTATCCTTTAAGACTTCAGAGCAGTTTGATACAATAGTGTCTTGCTGGGCAGATTCAGAGACCATTAAAAAGTTTATCACCTGTCTGTGTGTCTGCAGTCACGTTTAGGCCAGACAAGGAAAGTACGGGAGATTCACTTCCTGAAAGTACTTTGAGGAAAGGAATTGGTGTGTACAATCGACATTGATTTCAAGCGGACTATGACTGACACCAGATTTTGCATCTTAATATTTTGTCAATTGTTTTTAATTTCCAGAGTATCAGCCTGGTCTGGATTAATACTCCAGTGACAAAAGCACCATCTCCACATGAGGACCAAAAGGAAACCAAACTGAGCAGTTTAATTCTGTGCTGCTTGACAGCTCCGTCAAAACATAACTCCCACCAATTTGACTGTCGTGATGGGACTTAACGGGTGGTATATGGTCAAATTGTAGGTACTCTTCCCTTAGGAGATTGGATATAGTTGAGTAATTATTCACAATACCAGGGAGAGATCAGAGTTGGAACTGGAATGAAACAGTTTTCCCAGGGACACGGCTTGTTGTGCAGCACAAGTCTTCAGTTCTATTGCAGGAATGGTATCAGGGCCCATTGACGTTTTCGTATCTACTGTGTTCAGCTGTTTCTTCGTGTCACCAGCAGTAAATCAAATTGCTTGAATCCTGGCATCTGTGATTCTATGGGCATCACGTCGAGGGTGAGGTGGATCATCAACTCCATACTTCTGGCTGAGGGTTGCGCAGATGCCTCATCCTGGGTTTTTATACTGATGGAAAGGGATGTTCGATTATATAGGATGGGGATATTTAAGGGGGCCACTCCTCCAGTCATTTGTTTAATCGTCCATCGCCATTTATAACTGAAGGTGGCAGGAGTACGGAACTTCAATCACATCTGTTGGTCAAGTGTGGTAGCTTTAATGTGTTAGTATCAGGTTTAGGTTCACGTGGTTCTGACCCTGACATGTTCACCCACAGTCGTCACTGAGGCATAGATTGTGTTGATGGTAATGGCACACTGAGGAGATTATCCCGGGCAAAAAGTTACAGGTTGCGGTTGAATGTTGTTCTGCTCCTCCTGCTGCTGTGGTTTGCAGCACTTAATGAATACGCAGATTTGAGCTGCAATATCTGCAATGCAATTCTGTTGTCTGTCTCTTAGTTCACATCGAGACCCATTCACCCATCAGCACTGTACTCAGTGACCTACTTTGGTTTCTGATGTGGTAACCCTTTCATTTCATACTCTCATTCTTCTAAGGGTCGCTCCCTGGGTCATGCTTCCAATCTGACACATTCTGCAATACCAATTAATCGATTTTAATTCAATTGTTTAATTAACCTGAATCTTTTTTTCTTCCTTGAATAATGCCATCTTCTGTGTTTAAAGTGAATGTGTTTCCCTCTGTTTCTCTCCCTGACCATGATTTAGAGCTCTGCAGTGAGAGTGATGCCAGCCTTATGTAGTTTCAGAGCCATTCATCTTCACCACATTGTATTTGTCCTCTTTGGTTTGATGTCTCATCACTCATGGCTGCCTTGCCCTCCAATGAGTATGTTTTATATCCTTTGGGATGAATTTCTGATATCCTCCGAATTATCCACAGAAATTCCTGTCTTTGCTGCTCCATGGTCTTTCCTGCACGGCTTCCCCTCCAATTAACTCTGGCCAGATCCTCCCGCATGTATTTGCAGTTACATTGCTCAATTATAATCGCATTACATCGAGAAGAGAGCAATAGATATAAACTGAAAGAAGGTGTTTTGAGAGAAGGGACGCGAATAATAATGCATAGATTTCTTAACTAGCACCAATGAGAGAAAGAGAGAGGATATAGATGAGGAAATGTGCAAAGTGAGAAAACCAGATCACCGAAAGAAGTGGATGAACATCCCCCAATGTTTTGGCAATTCCTGTGTGCTGCTGTTCTTTGTACAGTGCATGTGCAACAGAGTAATACCTTCAACTGCTGGGTCTAATGCCAGAATTTTTCTCTCCAATGATATGACATACACTATCTTCAGAAAGAACAAAGCAAGCCAACATATTGAAGTCCTGGTAAAAAGGGGATTAACTGAAATAAGTTGGGACACTATAATCAAAAATTTGGAGCACACATGCTGGTAAGAATGAGAGATAAGAGTAGAGAATTCCAGAAAAAGAAGGAACATTGAGAGGATCAAATCATATTTCAATGTTTTATCAATTTTATGCACCATATGCATAATTTTTCGTTAAATGTGTCTCTGTTGTTCATTTACAATGTGTTGTGCAAAATGTGAAAAACGTTACTGTGTTAATAACTTAGCATATTTCAGTGAGAAAAATGTCAAAACCTTTTTTTATTTCATTTGAAAATAATGGCCAGGCAGATAACGCGTCCAGTGAACTTGTGGGTAATGCTAGTTCAGACTAGGCTGGTGGGCACAGCTGGTGAGGTATGTGCAGCGCTATCAGGTGAGGGGTCAGTAGATTATCAAGATGTCAAATTAGCTATTTTGATTGGCTATGAATTGGTTTTAGAAGCATATAGACAGAAGTTCATAAAAATAGAGACGGAACCAGATCAGACTTATATTGAGTTTGAAAGAATTAACCACAGTCATTTTGATGGGTGGGTGTTGGCATTAAAAATGGATAAGACCTGTGAGGCTTGAAGGGAGATTCACCTGCTGGAGAAGTTAAAAAAATCACTTCTAGAGACATAAAGAATTCATGTGAGTGTACAATAGGTCAAGAAGTGAGAATCGTGGCAGAAATGGCAAGTAAATATGCATTGGGGCATGAGATGATATTTAGTTTCTGTCAAGATTTGCATCCTGTGAGGGAAAGAAATTGGGAGAAGGGAAGATCACACATTACAAAGCGAACAGTAGCGCATAATTGTTTACCACAGGCGAAAAAAGAAGCCCATGGAGTTGAGAGTTGGTGTAGGGCCTCAGATATTCTCACTGTAAGGGAGTGGAACACATAAAATTACAGTGCCGATGGTTTAAGAAGGGCACTGGGAAAAGCTGGTTTCACTGCAGTAAGCGGGGACGCACAGTGCTGGGCGTTGAATGGAGGCACTTTGGGGAAAGATGTGGTAAAAGAGGCTAAACCAGTGGCTTTAGTGAAACTGGTAAAGGAGACTCCAAGTGAAGCTGAGGAGCTGCAGGAGATTGCACAGCCTCAGCAAGGGCTAGATATGGAGGCACTGCCTGATCTCTCATAAAATTCACCTCTGTAGATAAAGTTTAAACAGAAAGAACAGGGGGAGAGGACAAGAAGTTATAATTTTGTGAGATGCGGGATCTTCTCAGTCTCTAATAGTTGAGAAATGAGGTGCTGGAAAAGCACAACAGATCAGGCAACATCCGAACAGCAGGACAATCGAATATCAGGCATAAACCCATCGTCAGGAATGAGGTGGGAGAATAAGGGGACTGAAAGATAAATACGAGGGTAGTAGCTGGGCTGGTGGGACGGTCACTGGGAAGGCAATAAGAAGATGGAGCTGGGAGTGATATGTCAGTGGCGAGGGTGGAGTCGATAGTTGGGAAGAAAGATGGCCAGTTAGGTCAGTTCAAGAGGGCAGTGCCAGGTTGAACGGTTGGATCTGGGAGAGGTTGGTGGAGGGGAGATTTGGAATTTGGTGAAGTCAACTTTGATGCTGTACAGTCTGAGGGTTCCAGATGTCCTACCACTGATAGGTGTCCTATCACCCTCCTGTCTGAACTATTACCATCACACATGACCTGCATTAACCTATCGCTTTCCATGCTCCCTTCCACCCAGCTCCACCACCCCCATTTAATTCTCAGCCTCCATCCCCCCATTTTCCTGCTGAAGAATTTATGCCTGAAACGTCAACGATCTTGCCCCTCGGATGCTGCAGACGCGCTGTGCTTTTCCAGCCCCACCCTTTTCAACTCTCATCTCCAGCAGCTGCAGCCATCACCTTCTCTCGCCCTCTAATAGTAAGAGATGAAAGTATTTTCATTCTTTGTGGCATGTTAATCAAGACCATGATAACTTGTGGATTGAGTACAGAAATTAAGCATTCCCTTGTGTAACATCAGGATGGAATGCCAAATCATGATTAGGGAAGTAACAGTGACATTGAGTAAAAGAGTGCCAGGAATACAGTTTGTTCTTGGGAACGATTTAGCAGGAGGCGAGGCGGAGAGGCACCCTTTGTTGTGGAGAAGCCAAAGGAAGACTAGGGAATTAGTGATTTGAAAAAAAAATACCCAGGAACTTTCACAGACTGAATAGTAACAAGGTCCCACTGTCAAATGTTACAGCAGGAAGGAAAAAACGAAAGAAAAAGACAAATGAGTTGATGTTCAGGGAACTGACACCCTTTTTGATGTAATGGTGCAGAAAAAAAACCTGAACAAGCAGAAGATCAGGCAGAGGTTTTAGTCCAGAAAGGCTAATGCACTTGAGCAGATATATACACACACATACACACACACATACACACGAACACACACAGAAAATGAATCAGACAATATTGTCGAACGTTAATAACTTAAAGATAGAATCATAAAATTAAAATGGAGAACTCGACAGGTTAATGCAGAAGCGAAATGGGCCAAAGTGCACCAGATTGTGTTCCCAGCAGCATACACTTTTACAGGTAGCATAAACTAACTGCAGGCGGTCAGCTAGGTGTGCCGAACACTCAGGCTAAGGCGCAGAAACATTTCTAGTGGCCTGGAATGCCCAAGGATGCCGTTATTTTTTGATGTACTTGACATACATAGCAAATGGTAGGTACGTCACATGCAGTAATAAAACCAGCACCTTTGTTGTCAATTCCTGCATTCGAAGAACATTTCACGTGGGTTATGATTAATTGTGAGGCTCCCCTTTCAAAAATAAAAGTGGAAACCAACATTTGATGACCATAATGGATGTGTCTACCAGATTTCTGCAGGCAATTTCATTACAGAATGTTAAGGAAAAAAGGGATGTGGAGATGTTGGTAGCTTTCTTTAGTCGTTGTGGACTGCCCAGAGTGATTCATTCAGACCAAGGGTCTCATTTTACTGCTCAGCTGTTTAAGGAAGTCATGGATAGCTGAGATATAGAGCACTTCAAAATCAAGTGCGTCCTATCCTGAATCTCAGGGAGCCTTGAAAGTTAGCAGCAGACGATGAAGACCATGTTAAAAGCGTACTGTTACGATTACACGAATGATTGGGATAAAGGTGCCCCATTAAATTGTTTGCCATTAGAGATGCCCCAAATAAATATACTCACTTAACTTCCTTTGAGTGAGAGGTCCTTTGAAATTAATTAAGTATAAATTGACAGGACCGAAGTTGGAGATCTCACACTTGGATAATGTGTGTGAGGCGAAGGAGAGATTAGATGGAGTAGAGGAGGTTGCTACCCAGTATCTGAAGAGCACAACATTGAGTGAAGCAGGTGGCAGACAAAAACTCTGAAACTTTGAAGATTTCCTGTGTGGATGACGTATTAGTATTACCACCAGTGGGTAACATATGCCTTCAAAGCTAGGTTCAGTTGCACCTTTCAAATAAAAAAAAACGTGGAGTCAGTTAAACTATCTAGTAAAGATATCGGAGATGACAAAAATCATTATCGTGCATGTCGTGTGAATGAATAACGCTCCATCCATATTTAAGACTCAGGAGCAGAGTTATGGTCAGATGAACAAATTGTGCAGTTTATCTGTATGATGTAGTGAACTTTAGCAAGTGATTGAAAGCTCACATGTTGGCAGAGCATGATGAACGATTACAAAAAGCAAACTTGGTAATAAACTTAAAGAAAACAGAATTCACGAAGGCCGATGTTTGGACATTATATTGGACATGGAAGATTGACCCCATGGAACACAAAAACGCTTTGAGGAATTTCCACGACGATCCTCGAAGAAAGAGGTGCTTCGATTTTTTGGAACTGAGTGGATTCTATCAGAAGTTTGTTCCAAACTTCAGCAGCGTATTGGCACTGCTGTTGGATATATTAAAAAAGGAAACAGAATTGTGGTGGACAGAACAATGCCTGGAGGCATTTGAGAATGTTAAAGCAGGATTAATCACCGCACCAGTTTTAGCTGCATCAAATATTTTGAAACCCTTTGAAAATTGTATTTGATGCTCGGGATATAGGGATCGGAGATGTATTGATACAGAAAGAGAGATGATGGAATTGAATGGCTAATTGGCTACTTGTCGAAAAAACTCAATATCCACCAAAACAAAAAAATACAAAATATGCATTATTGAACAGGAATGACTAAGTTTCGCAGTATCCTGACAATATTTTAATGTGTAGATGACAAACAAATTGTCGGAAATGGTTGTGGAAAACAACCAATCTCTCGCATTTTTTGGAATATTTAAAGACCAGAATATGAGACTATTTCATTGGAGTCTTACCTTACCGACTTTAAACTACAAAAATATACATGCTGTGACTCCTACAATGTGATAGCAGATGTGTTTTCGCGGGTAAATGAAAACGTGTAGGTAAGATTTGACATATTCAAGTATTATATTGATGTGCAGAATTAATATGAATGATCTAACTGAGATTAAATACTTTTTTTTATTTCATAAAATTGGGTTAAGGATAAGAGGGGAAGAAATGTAGCCATTCTTTCATTCTGCTGGTTCATTTTATTTTCTGAAGCGGAGAGGTCATGGAGCCAAAACATACATAGGCATTTTAAGACAGAACTGTTTTTGCTGAATACAAATTAAAGCCACAAATGCCAGCTAAAGGTCACTCTGTTTCAT